>NC_068436.1:16400322-16407822 GCF_023373465.1 Oncorhynchus keta
CACACACACACACACACACACACACACACACACACACACACACACACACACACACACACACACACACACACACTGACACAACACACCAAACCTACAAACTTGACACACACACACTAAACAAACTTCCCACAAACCTGACACAACACACCTAACCTTCAATAAACCTGACACAACACACCAAACCTCCCACAAACCTGACACAACACACTAAACCTCATACAAACCTGACACAACACACCAAACCTCCCACAAACCTGACACAACGCACTAAACCTCCCACAAACCTGACACAATGCACTAAACCTCCCACAAACCTGACACAACACACCTAACCTCCCACAAACCTGACACAACACACCTAATCTTCCATAAACCTGACACAACACACCTAACCTCCCACAAACCTGACACAACACACTAAACCTCCCACAAACCTGACACAACACACCTAACCTTCAATAAACCTGACACAACACACCAAACCTCCCACAAACCTGACACAACGCACTAAACCTCCCACAAACCTGACACAATGCACTAAACCTCCCACAACCCTGACACAACACACCTAATCTTCCATAAACCTGACACAACACAACAAACCTCCCACAAACCTGACACAACACACCAAACCTCCCACAAACCTGACACAAACACACCAAAACTTCCACAAACCTGACACAAACACTATTTTAACAGGAAGCAACTCCGCTCCTGAGATCTCCTCCACTCCTGAGTGGCCAATATAATTCAGGACCCGTAGGAATGCATCTCAGGGCTGCCCTGGCATTTGCCTGCTTTATTCCTCCAGCTGAGAAGTCTCAACATAGCAGCAGTTGGCCTGTCTCTCCTCTCTCGTCCTGAGTGTGGCCCTGCTTTATTAGCCAGACAAAGCAGTGTGTGTGTGTCTGTGTCTGTCTATGCTGTAGTGTGCAAGCCATTTAAAAAAGTGTTCCACGGCCCCAGCTCCCAAGGTTCCTAGACAGGACAGGGCGGTGGAGGGAGAGGAAGGGGGACGGATTTAATGGCTGCACATACAGTAGGGTAATATCCCAGCAGAGCTTGGCCTGCTCAGTGTAGGCCCACACACAGTGACATGGACCCGTGCTGCTAGCCCTGCTCCCAGGCACACCTACCTAACTAACTACCTACCCACCCACCTACTCACCCACCCACCTACCCACCTACTCACCTACTCACCTACCTACCGCTCCAACACTGGATGGCTTTCACTCTGTCTCATACGTCTAACAAGGACTTGTTGCAATGCTTTCAACTGTAATTCGCTTCAGAGTCAGTCGTAATAGACTAATGCTATGTCATTAATTTCCAGTTGATTTAAAGGCAGTGTTGAGAGAAAGTTCAGAGTTGAGGTAGTGGTATGTAGGCTAGAGCTGTAGTTATGGTGAAGAATTTAATTTACTATTCGCTAGATTAGTCCTGTGTTTTGTCATGATTCGGTGGCCTATCATGTCGTGCTGGTAGACTACAGTGTGTTCTGGGTGGTAGACTACAGTGTGTTCTGGGTGGTACAGATCTACAGTGTGTTCTGTGTTCAGTGGGTGGTAGACTACAGTGTGTTCTGGGTGGTAGTCTACAGTGTGTTAGTCTACAGTGTGTTCTGGGTGGTAGACTACAGTGTGTTCTGGGTGGGGTGGTAGACTACAGTGTGTTCTGGGTGGTAGTCCACAGTGTGTTCTGGGTGGTAGTCTACAGTGTGTTCTGGGTGGTAGACTACAGTGTGTTCTGTGTGGTAGACTACAGTGTGTTCTGGGTGGTACAGTGTGTTCTGGGTGGTAGTCTACAGTGTGTTCTGGGTGGTAGTCCACAGTGTGTTCTGTGTGGTAGACTACAGTGTGTTCTGGGTGGTAGATTACAGTGTGTTCTGGGTGGTAGTCTACAGTGTGTTCTGGGTGGTAGACTACAGTGTGTTCTGGGTGGTAGTCTACAGTGTGTTCTGGGTGGTAGACTACAGTGTGTTCTGGGTGGTAGTCTACAGTGTGTTCTGGGTGGTAGACTACAGTGTGTTCTGGGTGGTAGTCTACAGTGTGTTCTGGGTGGTAGACTACAGTGTGTTCTGGGTGGTAGACTACAGTGTGTTCTGGGTAGGTACAGTTCTACAGTGTGTTCTGTGTTCTGTGTGTGGGTGGTAGTCCACACAGTGTGTTCTGGGTGGTAGTCTACAGTGTGTTCTGGGTGGTAGTCTACAGTGTGTTCTGGGTGGTAGTCTACAGTGTGTTCTGGGTGTGGTAGACTACAGTGTGTTCTGGGTGGTAGACTACAGTGTGTTCTGGGTGGTAGTCTACAGTGTGTTCTGTTCTGTGGTTGTGGTAGACTACAGTGTACAGTGTGTTCTGGGTGGTAGACTACAGTGTGTTCTGTGTGTGTTCCAGTCAAGGCCACATGCCAACAGTTGCAGATGTGTCAGTGTCTGCTTCATTATCAACATACTGAGCTGTGTGTGTGTGTGTGTCAGAGTCTGAAGAGGCTGTCCCTCTCTCTGTGGTCCAACCCAAACAGCTCCCATCTGGTGACCAACGCCTGACCCGCACTGCGTCCCATACACACACACACACACACACACACTGGCCCGTTCCAAGTGATGAGTGAGCATCCCCCCAGACCCCCCTTCAGTCCTCAAAAGCTCCTGTCTCCCGGCCCAGCATTGCACCCCTCTCCTCCTAGACCTTCCCCATATCCCTCCCCACACCACACATGATTGGTCGATGAAAGGTTGATTGGCGCTCCATCCGTCCACAGCTCTCGTAAAACGGTCAATAAAGCCCCAATCCTGGGCTGGACAGACCTAATACAAAAACACCTAGGAGGAAAAAGAGAGCAGGCCAGGACGGCCCTCCAGCCCAGAATAAGCATCTCTGCCTGCTACATTAATAACAAGCAACATTGCTCTCTCACTCTCCCTCTCTTCTGTGTGTATGTCTCTCTTGCTCTCTCTCTTGCTCTCCTCTTGCTCTCTCTCTCTTGCTCTCTCTCTCTCTCTCTCTCTCCTGTCTCTCTCTCCTGCCTCTCTCATCTCCTGTCTCTCTTCCTCCTGTCTCTCTCTCTCCTGTCTCTCCTGTCTCTCCTCTCTCTCTCTCTCTCTCTCTCTCTCTCTCTCTCTCTCTCTCTCTCTCTCTCTCTCTCTCTCTCCCTCTCTCTCTCCTGTCCCTCTCTCCTGTCTCTCTCTCCTGTCTCTCTCTCTCTCCTGTCTCTCTCTCTCCTGTCTCTCCTGTCTATCTCTCTCTCTCGTGCTCGCTCTCTCTCTCTCGCTCTCAACCAATGGCTTGTCTCATGTTTGGTTAACCTAACCCCCGTCCGTGTCCCCAGTTTAGTGGTTGCTTCAGTCCAGATTCTGGGGAGATGGAGCATGCTGCATGCTGTGAGGTGTGTCCTTAGAAACCACTGGGGTTAGTTGTAGGGGATTCTGGGTGTTTGCTAGTGTGCACCAATATGTGTGTGTGTGTGTTGAAATCGAGTCTGGGAAGTATTATAGCAATCCCTGCTGTGTGTGCATTACACAGGGGCTTCTTGGTATGTGTGTGTGTGTGTGTGTGTGTGTGTGTGTGTGTGTGTGTGTGTGTGTGTGTGTGTGTGTGTGTGTGTGTGTGTGTGTGTGTGTGTGTGTGTGTGTGTGTGTGTGTGTGTGTGTGTGTGTGTGTGTGTGTGTGTGTGTGACAGAGCAGGCGTGGGGACCGATGGCAGCAGAAGAGAAGTGACACATGCATCACAGGGTTGTGACATTCCGGGGTCGGGACACGGGTCACACTGGCTGACCAGAGCACAGAGTCATCTCTTTTAGTCTGGGTGTGTGTGTTTGTCCTTTTATGCATTTTAGCTTCTTATTTGTGTGATTGTGTATTTGTAGTAAACATGTACAGTGTTTGAGTTTATTTTATTTTTACAGGGACAGTGCACTTTAATCAATGTTTCAGTAAAAGTGCTGGTTTTAGACCAGCCGGCTAATTTTCAACCGCAGTCCCTGGACAGGTTATTAAAAACAATTACAATATTGACAATCATTGAGCAGTGAGCACATGCAGAGCAACATAGGACAAACAAGACGTAGTATACAGTGTGTGTGTGTGTGTGTGTGTGTGTGTGTGTGTGTGTGTGTGTGTGTGTGTGTGTGTGTGTGTGTGTGTGTGTGTGTGTGTGTGTGTGTGTGTGTGTGTGTGTGTGTGTGTGTGTGTGTGTGTGTGTCTGTGTTTCCATGGAAACCTGTAAACTGTTTGTATATATAAACCATGTGAGGTCACAACCAGCGACCGTCCCTTTCTAGGAAGCAGAAAACAGAATCGGCCCCTGTGCAAACCCTCTGCGTGTGTGTTCCCTTTTTCTTTCTTCTCCTCCTCTCTCTCCCTCTTTCTCTCTGTCCCTCCCCTCTCTTCCTGGGGAGCGAGGGGAGAGCGGGGAGCTGGGTCCTTGGCATGGCCCTAATGGAGGGATGATGTAGCCTACTGTGACTAGTGCATTCCTTTCAGGTTAAAGTCAGGGAGGAAATGATTCCAGCCTCAGCCTGGCATGAATGTTTCATTACCACTGCTACGGGACAGTTAGGGCTTCTGCTATTCTCCTCCTCCCTACAAAGCCTCCCTGGAGAGAGGGGGTTGATGGAGAGCGATAGAGAGAGAGAGATGGGAGAGAGTGAGAGACTATGAGAGGAAGGGACAGAGGACAATGTTGGGGAATTTAAAAATCACCAAACGAGAGATAGTGGAGGAGCGGAGCGAGGGAGGGGTGGAGGAGGGGAGGGGTGGAGGAAGGGACAGAGGACAATGTTGGGGAATTTAAAAAAATCACCAAACGAGAGATAGTGGAGGAGCGGAGCGAGGGAGGGGTGGAGGAGGGGAGGGGTGGAGGAAGGGGCAACGAGCGGGTCCCTTGCCTGAGGCTGATGCGGTGTGACAGTCACTTAGAAAGATTTCACTTCCCTAAACTGTGAGTCACAGGACAAACACCATAAGTTGGAGCTGAAGGAAATATGACAGGACAAATGTAGAAAGAGCCAGGGAGAGAGGGGAGGGGAGATAGAGGAGATAGAGACTGAGGGGAGAGAGAGAGCGGAGGAGGAGGTTGAGGAGGAGGAGGAGGAGGAGGAGGAATGTACCACAGAGAAGTCTGGGCTGCCTCCTGTGTCCTTAGTCTGT
Source organism: Oncorhynchus keta (assembly GCF_023373465.1). NCBI lineage: Eukaryota > Metazoa > Chordata > Actinopteri > Salmoniformes > Salmonidae > Oncorhynchus > Oncorhynchus keta. The sequence continues at coordinate 16,405,470 of NC_068436.1, forward strand.
GTGTGTTTATATGTGTGTGTGTCGTTCAAATCTTTGCCAAGTATATCAGTGTGTGTGTCAGTGTGTGTGTGTGTATCAGTGTGTGTGTGTGTATATAAGTGTGTGTGTGTATCAGTGTGTGTGTGTATCAGTGTGTGTGTGTATCAATGTGTGTGTGTGTGTGTGTGTGTGTGTGTGTGTGTGTGTGTGTGTGTGTGTGTGTGTGTGTGTGTGTGTGTGTGTGTGTGTGTGTGTGTGTGTGTGTGTATATCAGTGTGTGTAGTGTGTGTGTGTGTGTGTGTGTGTGTGTGTGTGTGTGTGTGTGTGTGTGTGTGTGTGTGTGTGTGTGTGTGTGTGTGTATGTGTGTGTGTGTGTGTGTGTGTATCAATGTGTGTGTTTATATCAGTGTGTGTGTATATCAATGTGTGTGTTTATATCAGTGTGTGTGTATATCAGTATGTGTGTATATCAGTGTGTGTGTGTGTGTATGTGTGTGTGTGTGTGTATGTGTGTGTATATCAGTGTGTGTGTGTATCAGTGTGTGTGTGTGTGCATATCAGTGTGTGTGAGTATATCAGTGTGTGTGTGTGTGTGTGTGTGTGTATATCAGTGTGTGTGTATATCAGTGTGTGTTTATATCAGTGTGTGTGTATATCAGTGTGTGTGAGTATATCAGTGTGTGTGTTATATCAGTGTGTGTGTATATCAGTGTGTGTGTATATCAGTGTGTATATCAGTGTTATATCAGTGTGTGTGTATATCAGTGTGTGTGTGTATATCAGTGTGTGTGAGTATATCAGTGTGTGTGTATATCAGTGTGTATATCAGTGTGTGTGTATATCAGTGTGTGAGTATATCAGTGTGTGTTTATATCAGTGTGTATATCAGTGTGTGTGTATATCAGTGTGTGTGTATATCAGTGTGTGTGTATATCAGTGTGTGTGTATATCAGTGTGTGTGTATATCAGTGTGTGTGTATATCAGTGTGTGTGTATATGTGTGTGTATATCAGTGTGTGTGTGTATATCAGTGTGTGTGTATATCAGTGTGTGTGTATATCAGTGTGTGTGTATATCAGTGTGTGTATATCAGTGTGTGTATATCAGTGTGTGTGTATATCAGTGTGTGTGTATATCAGTGTGTGTGCATATCAGTGTGTGTATATCAGTGTGTGTGTGTATATCAGTGTGTGTGCATATCAGTGTGTGTGTATATCAGTGTGTGTGTATATCAGTGTGTGAGTATATCAGTGTGTGTATATCAGTGTGTGTGTATATCAGTGTGGGTGTATATCAGTGTGCATGCAGGGGCCAGGGAGGGTGTGTGTGTGATGTATTCCATTCCAGGGAGGGACCATCACAGTGTCTCTCTCCTCATGGTACAGTGTGTTACCACTCTGCCTCCCTCATTCCTCTACACACATCACTCCTGTAACTTAACCTGGGTACGGACAGAGGGAGGGAGGGGCGGGCAGAGGGAGGGAGGGAGGGACGGGCAGAGGGACGGAGGGAGGGGCGGGCAGAGGGAGGGAGGGGTTCCAAATTCAACCAAGAAAACAGGCCCAACCCCTGCCAGAAGGATAGAGACTGTTTATATATATAAAATAAAAACCTTTTTATCTTTGCTTATCTTTTTCTAGAGTTATTTTTTGGTGACTTTGAAAAGGCCCATTTTCCAGTACACCCAGTTATGCCTGAGTCCTCTCCACTGACAAGTACGGTATTGGTTGGTTGAGAATAAGTGGATTACAAAAAATACAGTACATGTCTCTATTTTCACAAGTAATTTCATACTCATGTATCTTTCAGCAGTATATTTCCTGAGGTACTCGATCAAATAGTTTTACCTCACATTTAACAATAGATAATTGGACTATTATTTTGACCATGTCTTTTGTCATTGGTCACACGTGTGTGTTGGTGCAATGTGCTAAACAGCTCATACTGTGTACTGTTGAAGGGTCGAACACACAGTGTGTCTATTTGTGTGGGTGTGTGTGTGTGTGATGAGAGTAGCTCTCTCTTATGTTGAAAAAATGCGCCCCACTCGCCGACTGTAGATACCATCTATATGTAGATACCATCTATATAAACACAAACAGACGTGTGCACTGTCTCTCTCCCTTTCTCTTTTCCTCTCTCCCTTTTCCTCTCTCCCTCTCCCTCTCCCTCTCTCCCTCTCCCTCTCTCCTCCTCCCCTCTCCCTCTCCCTCTCTCCCTCTCCCTCTCTCCTTCTCCCTCTCTCCTCTCCCTCTCTCCCTCTCCCTCTCTCCCTTCTCCCTTTCTCCCTCTCCCTCTCCCTCTCCCTCTCCCTCTCCCTCTCCCTCTCTCCCTCTCCCTCTCCTCTCCCTCTCCCTCTCTCACTCTCCCTCTC
>NC_068436.1:16412822-16442822 GCF_023373465.1 Oncorhynchus keta
GATCAGGTGGGGGGAGAGGGCTGAGGGTCAGGTGGGGGGGGAGGGCGGAGGGTCAGGTGGGGGGAGAGGGCTGAGGGTCAGGTGGGGGGAGAGGGCTGAGGGTCAGGTGGGGGGAGAGGGCGGAGGGTCAGGTGGGGGGAGAGGGCGGAGGGTCAGGTTGGGGTAGAGGGCGGAGGGTCAGGTGGGGAGAGAGGGCGGAGGGTCAGGTGGGGGAGAGGGCGGAGGGTCAGGTGGGGGTAGGGCAGTTGGTCAGGTGGGGGAGGGGAGAGGGGCGGAGTGTCAGGTGGGGGTGGGGAGAGGGCGGAGGGTCAGGTGGGGGAGAGAGGGCGGAGGGTCAGGTGGGGCTGGGCTGAGGGTCAGGTGGGGGCAGGGCGGAGGGTCAAGTGGGGGAAGGCGTGGGGTCAGGTGGGGGGGAGAGGGCATAGGGTCAGGTGGGGGCAGGGCGTAGGGTCAGGTGGGGGCAGGACGTAGGGTCCGGTGGGGGGGAGAGGGCATAGGGTCAGGTGGGGGCAGGGCGTAGGGTCAGGTGGGGGCAGGACGTAGGGTCCGGTGGGGGGGAGAGGGCATAGGGTCAGGTGGGGGCAGGACGTAGGGTCCGGTGGGGGGAGAGGGCATAGGGTCAGGTGGGGGCAGGGCGTAGGGTCAGGTGGGGGCAGGGCGTAGGGTCAGGTGGGGGCAGGGCATAGGGTCAGGTGGGGGGGATAGGGCATAGGGTCAGGTGGGGGCAGGGCGTAGGGTCAGGTGGGGGCTGGACGTAGGGTCAGGTGGGGGCAGGGCGTAGGGCGTAGGGTCAGGTGGGGGCAGGGCGTAGGATCAGGTGGGGGCAGGGCGTAGGGTCAGGTGGGGGCAGGGCATAGGGTCAGGTGGGGGGCTTAGGATCGGGGAGCGTAGGATGAAACGGGTGGGGTGAGGGCTTAGGGTCAGGTAGGGGGGCTCCTAGCATCGGGGGTCATTTGGGGGGGCGGATATAGGGTCACGTGGGGACGGGAGAGGGTCAGGTGTGGTGGGGGCGTAGGGTCAGGTGAGGGGGAGGATCAGGTGGGGGAGAGGGCTGAGGGTCAGGTGGGGGAGAGGGCGGAGGGTCAGGTGGGGGGGAGAGGGCTGAGGGTCAGGTGGGGGAGAGGGCTGAGGGTCAGGTGGGGGGAGAGGGCGGAGGGTCAGGTGGGGGAGAGGGCGGAGGGTCAGGTTGGGGGCAGGGCGGAGGGTCAGGTGGGGGAGGGGCGGAGGGTCAGGTGGGGGGAGAGGGCGGAGGGTCAGGTGGGGGTAGGGCAGTTGGTCAGGTGGGGGGAGGGGAGGGGCGGAGTGTCAGGTGGGGTGGGGAGAGGGCGGAGGGTCAGGTGGGGGAGAGGGGCGGAGGGTCAGGTGGGGCTGGGCTGAGGGTCAGGTGGGGGGCAGGGCGGAGGGTCAAGTGGGGGGGGAAGGCGTGGGGTCAGGTGGGGGAGAGGGCATAGGGTCAGGTGGGGGCAGGGCGTAGGGTCAGGTGGGGGCAGGACGTAGGGTCCCAGGGGGGAGAGGGCATAGGGTCAGGTGGGGGCAGGGCGTAGGGTCAGGTGGGGGCAGGACCTCCAGGGTCCGGTGGGGGAGAGGGCATAGGGTCAGGTGGGGGCAGGACGTAGGGTCCGGTCTGAGGGGCATAGGGTCAGGTGGGGCAGGGCCTCCAGGGTCAGGTGGGGACAGGGCGTCCAGGGTCAGGTGGGGGCAGGGCATAGGGTCAGGTGGGGGGATCCCCAGGGCATCCAGGGTCAGGTGGGGGCAGGGCGTAGGGTCAGGTGGGGGGCTGGACGTAGGGTCAGGTGGGGGCAGGGCGTAGGGCGTAGGGTCAGGTGGGGGCAGGGCGTAGGGTCAGGTGGGGGCAGGGCATAGGGTCAGGTGGGGGCAGGGCGTAGGGTCAACATAATCTTGAAACTACTGTAAAACCATGGTTAAACAATGAAAGGTAGCTAAGTAGCATTGTATTCATTTCAGAATCATTCCATTATAGTGGGGGGTGTCTGTGACATTTCCCCCACTCTGTGCAGTTCTCTGGTTGTGTGTATTGTTCCCAGTGAAGGTCTTTCAGAGTGATCTCACACACACTCAATGTCAGACACTGTGGGGTTCCGCACCAAGCACATTTCCATAAAATATTAAACGAGGTGTTTCCTGTAATTACAGCAGAGTTGTGTGTCAGCTCAGGGCCCAATCTGTAATTAACCATGATAGGACTACACACACACACACACACACACACACACACACACACACACACACACACACACACACACACACACACACACACACACACACACACACACACACAGCATGGTACAACCAACCACACGTAGAGCTTAGCCAAACAGATACATACCTTCATCACACACTTCTACCCCCAAAATGAGGAACTGAGGATCTCCTATCCTCCCCACAATGCTGTTATCTCCATGCCTATCCATAAATTTATACTCTCCCCATCTCTCCCCCCCATCTGCCCTCCATCTCCCCTATCTCCCCTGTCTCTCCCCCGTCTGCCCTCCATCTCCCCCTGTCTCTCCCCCATCTGCCCTCCATCTCCCCCTGTCTCTCCCCCGTCTGCCCTCCATCTCCCTTGTCTCTCCCCCATCTGCCCTCCATCTCCCCCTGTCTCTCCCCCCATCTGCCCTCCATCTCCCCTGTCTCTCCCCCATCTGCCCTCCATCTCCCCCTGTCTCTCCCCCATCTGCCCTCCATCTCCCCTTGTCTCTCCCCCATCTGCCCTCCATCTCCCCCTGTCTCTCCCCCATCTGCCCTCCATCTCCCCCTGTCTCTCCCCCCCATCTGCCCTCCATCTCCCCCTGTCTCTCCCCCATCTGCCCTCCATCTCCCCCTGTCTCTCCCCCATCTGCCCTCCATCATCCCCTGTCTCTCCCCCATCTGCCCTCCATCTCCCCTGTCTCTCCCCCATCTGCCCTCCATCTCTCCCCTGTCTCTCCCCCCATCTGCCCTCCATCTGCCCCCATGTCTCTCCCCCATCTGCCCTCCATCTCCCCCTGTCTCTCCCCCCATCTGCCCTCCATCTCCCCCTTGTCTCTCCCCCCCATCTGCCCTCCATCTCCCCCTGTCTCTCCCCCCGTCTGCCCTCCATCTCCCCTGTCTCTCCCCGTCTGCCCTCCATCTCCCCTGTCTGTCCCCCCCATCTGCCCTCCATCTCCCCCATCTCCCCTGCCTCTCCCCCCCATCTGCCCTCCATCTCCCCCATCTCCCGCTGTCTCTCCCCCTGTCTGCCCTCCATCTCCCCATCTCCCCCTGTCTCTCCCCATCTCCCCCCATCTCTCCCCCATCTGCCCTCCATCTCCCCTGTCTGCCCTCCATCTCCCCCTGTCTCCCCCTGTCTCTCCCCCATCTGCCCTCCATCTCCCCCATCTTCCCCATCTCTCCCCATGTCTGCCCTCCATCTCCCTCTGTCTCTCCCCACGTCTGCCCTCCATCTCCCCTATCTCTCCCCTGTCTCTCCCCTGTCTGCCCTCCATCTCCCCCTGTCTCTCCCCCTGTCTCTCCCCTGTCTGCCCTCCATCTCCCCTTGTCTCTCCCCCTTCTCTCCCCCTGTCTGCCCTCCATCTCCCCCTGTCTCTCCCCTGTCTCTCCCCCTGTCTCTCCCCTGTCTCTCCCCTGTCTCTCTCCTGTCTCTCCCCCTGTCTGCCCTCCATCTCCCCTGTCTCTCCCCCTGTCTCTCCCCTATCTCCCCTGTCTCTCCCCTGTCTGCCCTCCATCTCCCCTGTCCTCTCCCCTGTCTCTCCCCTGTCTGCCCTCCATCTCCCCTGTCCATCTCCCCCTGTCTCTCCCCTGTCTCCCCTGTCTCCCCCTGTCTGCCCTCCATCTCCCCTGTATCTCCCCTGTCTCTCCCCCGTCTGCCCTCCATCTCCCCCTATCTCCCCTGTCTCTCCCCCTGTCTCCCCTGTCTCTCCCCTGTCTGCCCTCCATCTCCCCTATCTCCCCTGTCTCTCCCCCTGTCTGCCCTCCATCTCCCCCTATCTCCCCTGTCTCTCCCCCATCTGCCCTCCCCCATCTCTCCCCTGTCTGCCCTCCATCTGCCCCCATCTCCCCCTGTCTCTCCCCCTGTCTGCCCTCCATCTCCCCTATCCCCTGTCTCTCCCCCATCTGCCCTCCATCTCCCCCTGTCTCTCCCCCATCTGCCCTCCATCTCCCCCTGTCTCTCCCCCATCTGCCCTCCATCTCCCCCTGTCTCTCCCCCCATCTGCCCTCCATCTCCCCCTGTCTCACCCCCATCTGCCCTCCATCTCCCCCTGTCTCTCCCCATCTGCCCTCCATCTCCCCCTGTCTCTCCCCCATCTGCCCTCCATCTCCCCCTGTCTCTCCCCCCATCTGCCCTCCATCTCCCCTTGTCTCTCCCCCATCTGCCCTCCATCTCCCCTGTCTCTCCCCCGTCTGCCCTCCATCTCCCCTGTCTCTCCCCCGTCTGCCCTCCATCTCCCCCTGTCTCACCCCCCATCTGCCCTCCATCTCCCCCATCTCCCCCTGCCTCTCCCCCATCTGCCCTCCATCTCCCCCATCTCCCGCTGTCTCTCCCCCTGTCTGCCCTCCATCTCCCCCATCTCCCCTGTCTCTCCCCCCCCATCTCCCCCATCTCTCCCCATCTGCCCTCCATCTCCCCTGTCTCCCCCTGTCTGCCCTCCATCTCCCCTGTCTCCCCCTGTCTCTCCCCATCTGCCCTCCATCTCCCCCATCTTCCCCATCTCTCCCCATGTCTGCCCTCCATCTCCCTCTGTCTCTCCCCACGTCTGCCCTCCATCTCCCCTGTCTCCCCTGTCTCCCCCCTGTCTGCCCTCCATCTCCCCTGTCTCTCCCCCTGTCTCTCCCCCTGTCTGCCCTCCATCTCCCCTTGTCTCTCCCCTGTCTCTCCCCCTTCCCTCCCCTGTCTGCCCTCCATCTCCCCCTGTCTCCCCCTGTCTGCCCTCCATCTCTCCCTGTCTGCCCTCCATCTCCCCCTGTCTCTCCCCTGTCTCTCCCCTGTCTCTCCCCTGTCTCTCCCCTGTCTCTCTCCCCTGTCTCTCCCCCTGTCTGCCCTCCATCTCCCCCTGTCTCTCCCCCTGTCTCTCCCCTATCTCCCCTGTCTCTCCCCCTGCCTGCCCTCCATCTCCCCTGTCTCTCCCCCTGTCTCTCCCCGTCTGCCCTCCATCTCCCCTGTCCATCTCCCCTGTCTCTCCCCCTGTCTCCCCCTGTCTCCCCCTGTCTGCCCTCCATCTCCCCCTATCTCCCCCTGTCTCTCCCCCTGTCTGCCCTCCATCTCCCCTATCTCCCCCTGTCTCTCCCCTGTCTGCCCTCCCCCTGTCTCTCCCCCTGTCTGCCCTCCATCTCCCCCTATCTCCCCTGTCTCTCCCCTGTCTGCCCTCCATCTCCCCCTATCTCCCCCTGTCTCTCCCCCTGCCTGCCCTCCATCTCCCCCTGTCTCTCCCCCCCCTGTCTCTCCCCTGTCTGCCCTCCATCTCCCCTGTCTCCCCCTGTCTGCCCTCCATCTTCCCCTATCTCCCCTGTCTCTCCCCCTGTCTGCCCTCCATCTCCCCTATCTCCCCTGTCTCTCCCCCTGTCTGCCCTCCATCTCCCCTATCTCCCCCTGTCTCTCCCCCTGTCTGCCCTCCATCTCCCCTATCTCCCCTGTCTCTCCCCCTGTCTGCCCTCCATCTCCCCTATCTCTCATCCCAACATAATTCTCTCATTCTGCCTCCCCTCTCTCCCCTTCTATCTAACGGCGCCCATTCCCTGCCAGGAACACGGTACAGTAAATGTGTGTGTGTGTTTGTGAAGACCATACATAATGTGTGTGTGTGTGTTTGTGAAGACCATACATAATGTGTGTGTGTCTGTGAAGACCATACATAATGTGTGTGTGTCTGTGAAGACCATACATAATGTGTGTGTGTGTGTGAAGTGTGTGTGTGTGTGTGTGTGTGTGTGTGTGTGTGTGTGTGTGTGTGTGTGTGTGTGTGTGTGTGTGTGTGTGTGTGTGTGTGTGTGTGTGTGTGTGAAGACCATACATAATGTGTGTGTGTGTGTGAAGACCATACATAATGTGTGTGTGTGAAGACCATACATAATGTGTGTGTGTGTGTTTGTGAAGACCATACATACTGTGTGTGTGTGTGAAGACCATACATAATGTGTGTGTGTGTTTGTGAAGACCATACATAATGTGTGTGTGTGTGTGTGTGTGTGTGTGTGTGTGTGTGTGTGTGTGTGTGTGTGTGTGTGTGTGTGTGTGTGTGTGAAGACCATACATAATGTGTGTGTGTGTGTTTGTGAAGACCATACATGTGTGTGTGTGTGTGTGTGTGTGTGTGTGTGTGTGTGTGTGTGTGTGTGTGTGTGTGTGTGTGTGTGTGTGTGTGTGTGTGTGTGTGTGTGTGAAGACCATACATAATGTGTGTGTGTGTGTGTGAAGACCATACATAATGTGTGTGTGTGAAGACCATACATAATGTGTGTGTGTGTGTTTGTGAAGACCATACATACTGTGTGTGTGTGTGAAGACCATACATAATGTGTGTGTGTGTGTGTGTGTTTGTGAAGACCATACATAATGTGTGTGTGTTTGTGAAGACCATACATAATGTGTGTGTCTGCGCGAGTGTTTATGAACACAGCACCATGATACCATCTTCGCTAGCTATTATGATGTGAAATGACCCTATTGATTGGTCCATCCCCGCTGACAGGCGGTGACAGTAGTCACTTATTACTGGTAATGAGCTGTGGGATGCTCTTTAACTTTCTCCCCTCCTCTTCTGTCGTTCATTCTATTTTTTAGCGTTCTGCATAATCGGGCAGATGCCGTTACCTGCCCGCCACGCCCGCTCGTTAGCCACGGGAGGGACAGCTGCGGGATTTTAATGGCCGCCGTTTGGCGTTTGGCGTACGGCATCGGGGGTGATTGTGTGTGTCTGTGTGTGTGTCCGTGTGTGTGTGTGTGTGTGTATATTTGTGCACAGTATGATGGGTTATGTTAGTGTGTGTGAAGTTAATTGCCACCACTCAGCTTTGTTGTACAGTGTTGTTGTTTGTGTGTGTGTGTGTTCATACAGTACAAATGATCTGATATGTTTTGTGTTAATTAAGTGTCATACTGTTTGGAGCACAGTGTGATCACTGACTTCAGCTGTGATAGAGAGTGAAGGGGATGTGTAGCAGGGAAAGTCTCTGTTTGGCCAACGATAGCTTGGGGTTTTTGTTTGACACCAGTGCAGAGGCCACAGGAGGAGATCTGACTCCAACACTGTGTATGAAGACAGGGAGTGTGTGGATGCCAAGCAGCGTTATGGATGAAGGGAGGCTTCTTCACTTGTGTGCATGCACCCATGTGTGTGTGTGTGTGTGTGTGTGTGTGTGTGTGTGTGTGTGTGTGTGTGTGTGTGTGTGTGTGTGTGTGTGTGTGTGTGTGTGTGTGTGTGTGTGTGTGTGTGTGTGTGTGTGTATGACTGTGTCCAGAGCTGGCAGCTCCACTAGGGATAATCCGTGGGACATATCCAGTCGGCCACAGTGCAGTACGACACATGTTTTTTTATTCATTTCTCTAGTCTTTTCATCTTCCGCCACAACCTCAACGCTTCCTGCTATTTTCTTCCCAGATCTGGACAAACCAATAACAGATGTGAAAGGTCTGGAACGCTCCCTCCCTCCCTTCTACCTCTTTCTCTCTCTCTCTCTCTCTCTCTCTCTCTCTCTCTCTCTCTCTCTCTCTCTCTCTCTCTCTCTCTCTCTCTCTCTCTACTCTCTCTCTCTCTACCTCCTTCTCTCTTTCTCTCTCTCTCTCTCTCTCTCTCTCTCTCTCTCTCTCTCTCTCTCTCTCTCTCTCTCTCTCCTCTCTCTCTCTCTCTCTCTCTCTCTCTCTCTCTCCCTACCTCCCTTCTACCTCTTTCTCTCTCTATCTCTCTTCTACCTCCTTCCCCCTTTCTCTCTCTCTCTCCCTACCTCCCTTCTACCTCTTTCTCTCTCTCATATCTCTCTTCTACCTCTCCCTCCCCATTCTACATCCTTCTCTCTCTCCCTACCTCCCTTCTACCTCTCTCTCTCTCTCCTATCTCTCTTCTACCTCTCCCTCCCTCCCTTCTACCTCTTTCTCTCTCTCTCTCTCCTATCTCTCTTCTACCTCTCCCTACCTCCCTTCTACCTCTTCTCTCTCTCTCTCCTATCTCTCTTCGACCTCTCCCTCCCTCCCTTCTACTGCTTTCTCTCTCTCCCTACCTCCCTTCTACCTCTCTCCTATCTCTCTTCTACCTCTCCCTCCCTCCCTTCTACCGCTTTCTCTCTCTCTCTCCTATCTCTCTTCTACCTCTCCCTACCTCCCTTCTACCTCTCTCTCTCTCTCTCTCCTATCTCTCTTCGACCTCTCCCTCCCTTCCTTCTACCGCTTTCTCTCTCTCCCTACCTCCCTTCTACCTCTCCCTTCCTCCCTTTTACCTCTCTCTCTCCCTACCTCCCTCCCTCCCTCCCTTTTACCTCTCTCCCTCCCTCCCTTCTACCTTGCTTTCTCCTATCCTCTTCTCACTCTCTTTCTCTCTCAAGTCTAGTGACAGTGCAACCTTTGCACTTTTTTGTGCTCTCTCTCTCCTTCCCTTTCTCTCATTCTCACTCACTCACTCACTCACTCACTCACTCACTCACTCACTCACTCACTCACTCACTCTCTCGCTCACTCACTCGCTCCCTCCCTCCCTTCTACCTCTTTCTCTCTCTCTCTCTCTCTCTCTCTCTCTCTCTCTCTCTCTCTCTCTCTCTCTCTCTCTCTCCCTACCTCCCTTCTACCTCTTTCTCTCTCTCCCTCTCTCCCTACCTCCCTACCTCTCTCTCCTATCTCTCTTCTACCTCTCCCTCCCCCCCTTCTTCTCTCTCTCCCTACCTCCCTTCTACCTCTTTCTCTCTCTCATATCTCTCTTCTACCTCTCCCTCCCCATTCTACATCTTTCTCTCTCTCCCTACCTCCCTTCTACCTCTCTCTCTCTCTCCTATCTCTCTTCTACCTCTCCCTCCCTCCCTTCTACCTCTTTTTCTCTCTCTCTCTCCTATCTCTCTTCTACCTCTCCCTACCTCCCTTCTACCTCTCTCTCTCTCTCTCTCCTATCTCTCTTCGACCTCTCCCTCCCTCCCTTCTACCGCTTTCTCTCTCTCCCTACCTCCCTTCTACCTCTCTCCTATCTCTCTTCTACCTCTCCCTCCCTCCCTTCTACCGCTTTCTCTCTCTCTCTCCTATCTCTCTTCTACCTCTCCCTACCTCCCTTCTACCTCTCTCTCTCTCTCTCTCTCCTATCTCTCTTCGACCTCTCCCTCCCTCCCTTCTACCGCTTTCTCTCTCTCCCTACCACCCTTCTACCTCTCCCTTCCTCCCTTTTACCTCTCTCTCTCCCTACCTCCCTCCCTCCCTCCCTTTTACCTCTCTCTCTCCCTACCTCCCTCCCTCCCTCCCTTTTACCTCTCTCTCCCTCCCTCCCTTCTACCTTGCTTTCTCCTATCCTCTTCTCACTCTCTTTCTCTCTCAAGTCTAGTGACAGTGCAACCTTTGCACTTTTTTGTGCTCTCTCTCTCCTTCCCTTTCTCTCATTCTCACTCACTCACTCACTCACTCACTCACTCACTCACTCACTCACTCACTCACTCACTCACTCACTCACTCACTCACTCACTCACTCACTCTCTCTCTCGCTCTCTCGATGTCTCTCTCTCTCTGTCTCTCTCTCTTTCAATGTATCTCTCTCGATGTATCTCTCTCTCTCTCTCTCTCTCTCTCTCTCTCTCTCTGTCTCTCTCTCGATGTATCTCTCTCTCTCTCTCTCTCTCTCTCTCTCTCTCTCTCTCTCTCTCTCTCTCTCTCTCTCTCTCTCGATGTATCTCCCTCTCTCTCTCTCTCTCTCTCTGTCTCTCTCTCTCTCGATGCATCTCTCGCTCTCTCTCTCTCTCTCTTGATGTCTCTCTCTCTCTCGCTATCGACGCATCTCTCGCTCTCGATGTCTCTCTCTCTCTCTCTCGCTATCGATGCATCTCTCTCTCTCTCTCTCTCTCTCTCTCTCTCTCTCTCTCTCTCTCTCTCTCTCTCTCGATGTCTCTCTCTCTCTCGCTCTCTCTCCTTCCCTTCCTCTCATTCTCACTCACTCACACTCACACTCTCACTCTCTCTCTCTCTCTTTCTGCCTCTGTCTCTTTGTCTCTGCTCTCTCTTTCTCCTCTCCTCTCTCTTGTTCCTCTCATCCCTGGTCAGGTCAGCTGTGTGGGGGTGCTGAGCTGCTCCCATCTCCCACCCGCTCCCCTGTTGGAGTGTAAATATGTGACTCTGGGAGTGTTGAGGACCCCCCCACACACACACACACACTCACACTCTCTGGCCAGCTCTCCATATCTCCCAAGCCAGTGAGTCAGTCATAGCCTGTTACTTTAGTCACTGATATGACAGACTGTGACTGATATGACGGACTGGGTTAGTGTTATTGTTAGTGGGATGACTGTGTCATTGTGTTACCGTAGAAGGGGACTTGTCCCGTTAGTGGTGAGAGTTTACTGGTATTTACTGTGTGGTCACCCACTCCTCAGACGAGTCATCAATTCTTAGCAACACAAAACTTTGCCTTAGAAGTCTCCCGAGTTTCTCAGGGATTGTAGATGAAAATGTGTTTGCAGAGACTGAGGAGAAAAGGAAGTCATAGCTTCATTCTAAGTTTAGAAACTATTTGAAATGAATCAAATTGTTTATTTGAAAAACAGTTGGAGTCCAGCTTTTTAAGGAGAATAAAGTAATGTTAACTTTGTGTCTGCATATTTCAAATCTCTATCTCATAATTTTGCCCTGTGCAATCTACATAATCTAGGGTGCAAAAGTTTTAGATGTGCCTCCCGAGTGGCACAGTGGTCTAAGGCACTGAATCGCAGTGCTAGAGGCGTCACTACAGATCCGGGTTCGATCCCTGGCAGTGTTGCTGCAGGCCGTGACCGGGAGACCCATGAGGCGGCGCACAATTGGCCCAGCGTCGTCCGGGTTAGGGGAGAGTTTGACCGGCTGGGATGTCCTTGTCCCATCGCACTCTAGCGACTCCTTGTGGCGGGCCAGGCGCATGCACACTGACTGTGGTCGCCAGCTGTACGGTGTTTCCTCCGACACATTAGTGCGGCTGGCTTCCGGGTTGAGAGAACAATGTGTCAAGAAGTAGTGCGGCTTGGCAGGGTCGTGTTTCGGAGAACGCATGGCTCTCGACCTTCACCTCTCCTGAGTCCGTACGGCAGTTACAGCGATGGGACAAGACTGTAACTACCAATTGGATACCATGAAATTGGGGGTAAAAAGTAATAATACTTTTTTTAAACCATTGTTTTAGAGGTAACCTTGTAAAGGTAACTGTATGTACAAAATCATTGAATAAATGAAACTCCCATTCCACCATACTGTACGTTCCCCTTCATGTGAATCAATTGGTCAATCCAGTAATTATAGAATCATTTAATACATTGTTTATCAGTTTTTCTAAAATGAATAAATTCATGGCGTATCGATTTTACCATGGCTAAGAGAGATGTATTTATCTAAAGCCTGGTCTGGGACATACAGTGCCTTGCCAAAGTATTCGGCCCCCTTGAACTTTGTGTTCCTTGTTCTTCATGATGCTCTCTGCGCTTTTAACGGACCTCTGAGTCTATCGCAGTGCAGGTGCATTTATACGGAGACTTGATTACACACAGGTGGATTGTATTTATCATCATTAGTGATTTAGGTCAACATTGGAGAGAGAGAGATCCTCACTGAACTTCTGGAGAGAGTTTGCTGCACTGAAAGTAAAGGGGCTGAATAATTTTGCACGCCCAATTTTTCAGTTTTTGATTTGTTAAAAAAGTTTGAAATATCCAATAAATGTCGTTCCACTTCATGATTCTGTCCCACTTGTTGTTGATTCTTCACAAAAAAATACAGTTTTATATCTTTATGTTTGAAGCCTGAAATGTGGCAAAAGGTCGCAAAGTTCAAGGGGGCCGAATACTTTGGCAAGGCACTGTATGTAATGACCATATCTCCAATAAGAAAGCTGGTTTTAAAGACTTAGTCCCCGCTGTTTGTTTCAGGGGGAAACCTAGAGCCATTCACATCAATGGAGGTTTTAGGCCCTGGGAGCAGAACACAGTAACAGCTTGTAATTCCAGATTGTATAACATGGACCACTATAGGAATTAAGGAATCCACGTCATGAGACATACAAATATGTCAACAAGCTTCTTAGCATCCATATATTCCAGACAGCATTTCATCATCAATAATCTACTGTTTATTTGACATAAGCTATATTTGTACCAATACAAAATGGTCCAAGGCAAAGTATTATTATTTTTTAAAAGGACACTACTTTAAAATATATATTCTTAAAATCTTGCAAAATATATTCCTTAATTTGATGGGACATAAAAACACACAGCAACATTGGTAATGATGAATTACTATACAGAATTGTACAAGAAGGTTACACCATGTACAGTAAGTTGCATATCATATTAAGGCTGAACACCCTGTTAGCGTAATGGGGTGTTGTGAAAACCTTTGACCCCGAGATGTGGTATACTCATAAGAAGCCATCCGTCCACAATCAAGGACACAGAGCCTCTGCATGCAGCCACTTAAAGACTAGCTTCCTGCACACGCCCCTGGAATTAAAACGCCATTATGAAGCTGGCACGGAGGAGCGGCTCAAACGGCTCACGCTCTCTTCATTAGCGAAATGAATGAAAATAAAATCAATGCCGTGATGCAGTCGCGAAATGAAGTCGCTGTCTGAAAATCAACTCATTATGTCGGATGGCTTAATAAGCGAACACAGGTATGGGGAATTGGCAAATGCTTATTGGGCGCAAAACACTTCCTTGTTGGGAGGCATCGTTCTGATTGGTTTAATCTCTTGAGAAGGACCTGGCTCTATGCCAGCTGACCTCTTCCTTATCTCTCTATTGATCAGTCAAATGACGCTGTGTCCCTCTGGGACCTCTTGTCTTTAGATTGGATGCCTGTAGTTCATTTGTAGGGGAATGAGTAGCAGGGTTATATTGCTTGGCATTGCACTATAGCATCAAGTCCACAACCATAGTCCATAACCTTTACCACTAACCTTTCTACTTCCTGCCTCTGACACACTACTCACAATGTGGACAAGGAGGAGAGGATGGAGGGATGAAAGGAGAGGAAAAGGTAGAATACAGAGCAATGCAGGGGACATGTAGAGGACAATCAGCCAGAGACACAGAGGGAAGGAGAGAGTGAGTTAGAGGAGAATGGAGGGAGAGTGGAGAGACAGACAGGAGAGAGGGATGCGCGCGGCGGTCCCTGAGCATCTGGCGAGTCGTCGCGGGGCGCCGTGGTCCCTGTCATTAATAGTGATGAAATCATTTAAGCCATCAGGACTAAACGAGCCAGCTAAGAGACACTCAACACAACTCTTCTGTCAGGGCCTCGCATTCCCTTGTCACATAGAGGGAGATAGAGGAGGAGAGGGAGAGAATTTTGTGTATAATCTTTCCATGTATGATTCGTTTTTTTTCTGTTAAAATTGTTGCTCTAATATACTGTTCATTTTTGTAATACTTCGTATACATTGCCACCATTCAATAAAGCATTTATTGAAGAGAGAGAGACCTTTTGTGATGTAATGTTATGTGTAATGTTTATTATTAATTTATATTGTTTATTTCACTTTTGTTTATCTATTTCATTTGCTTTGGCATTGTAAACATGTATTTCCCATGCCAATAAATCCCCTTAAAACCTTTTAAGGCTAGGGGTTCCGCTAGCGGAACATTTTGACAACAACCAGTGAAATTGCAGAGCGCAAAATTTAAAAAATATATTATAAATATTTAACTTTCACACAATCACAAGTGCAATACACCAAAATACAGCTTAACTACTTGTTAATCCAGCCACCGTGTCAGATTTGAAAAAGGCTTTACGGCGAAAGCAAACCATGCTATTATCTGAGGACAGCACCCCATCAAACAAACACATGACAATCATAATTCAACCCGCCAGGCACGACACAAAACTCAGAAATAACATATAATTCATGCCTTACCTTCTTCTGTTGGCACTCCAATATGTCCATTAAACATCATAAATGGTCCTTCTGTTCGATAAAATCCGTCGTTATATCTCCAAAACGTCCATTTATTTGGAGCGTTTGATTCAGAAAAACACCGGTTCCAACTCACGCAACATGACTACAAAATATCTAATAAGTTACCTGTAATCTTGATCCAAATATTTCAAACAACTTTCCGAATACAACAACTGCGTTCAATAGCGGATAAAAACAAAGTGGAGCTTTCAGGTCGTGCTCCCCAACCACAACAGTACACTAGACTCGACCCTCGTTCTGAACAGCCCTACTTCTTCATTTCTCAAAGGCAAAACATCAACCAATTTCTAAAGACTGTTGACATCCAGTGGAAGCGACAGGAACTGAAGGCAAGTGCCTTAGAAATCTAGATCCACATAGAAAACCCATTGGAAAAACTGACACCTCAAAAAATCCTGGATGGTTTGTCCTCGGGGTTTCGCCTTCCAAATAAGTTCTGCTATACTCACAGACATCATTTTAACAGTTTTAGAAATGTTAGAGTGTTTTCTATCCAAAAATACCATTTATATGCATATCCTAGCTTCTGGACCTGAGTAGCAGGCAGTTTACTTTGGGCATGCTTTTCATCTTGATGTGAAAATATTGCCCCTGAAGTGGTTATTAAATTGAAATTGAATTGAATTGAGAGATAAAGAGAGATAGGGATATATATATATATATATATATATATATATATATATATATATAGTACAGTACACACAGAGAGTGAGGGAGATATAAAGAGAGAGAGATATAAAGAGAGAGAGAGGGAGATAATAAGTGTGTTTGTGTGCTCACTTAATAGTTAGAGAATAATAGAAGTAGTTTTATGAACAGCTACTTTAGTGGACTGACATTTTAAAATAAATGGCATTCGAGAGGTTCACTGGGGAAACCAGTCTAGCTAAACAAGACAGGAATGTTTCATAAATGCAGCCTAGCAGTAGGTAAATGGAAAGAGAATGTGTGTTCCTTTTTTGACATTGTTAATAAAACAACAACGACGAAACAAGCTGAAACTATTAACGCCAACCAGACAACCCACTAGGATCCCAATGATCTATTCTGTCCGTCCACTAGAGTGGAATAGAGTGGTGACAGCATAGATATCCCTGTGTGGGTGACGGTCACAATGAAGACGGAGCGGAAACTACCACTATGCTGAGTGTGCGTGCCTGTGTGTGTGTGTGAGCGGCATGGGAGTCTGAGCTGATCCGGGAGTTGCAGCAAAAGTCCCTTTTGAGCGGAAGATTATTGGTGCGCCGCAATTTACAAGAGATGTGGCGTCATTAGAGCTGTAGTTGATGAAGGACCAAACCGCCGGGTAAATCTGCCATGAAATACTAGACTGAAGCAATAAAACCTGAGCATCTGCACCAAACTGGAACCAGATGAGGGGGCCGTGAAGGATACATTGTGTTGTGTGTGTTTCTGTGTGTGTGTGTTTCTTTGTTGTGTATTATTACTGCCTAATTATGCGTGTGAGGAAGGTCTGTATTTTACTGTATGTGTGTTGGTTTGTGTGAGTGGATCGGAAAGTGTGTGTGTGTGTGTGTGTGTGTGTGTGTGTGTGTGTGTGTGTGTGTGTGTGTGTGTGTGTGTGTGTGTGTGTGTGTGTGTGAGAGAGAGAGAAAGTGTGTGTGCGAGAGAGTGTGTGTGTGAGAGAGAGAGAAAGTGTGTGTGTGTGTGTGTGCGAGAGTGTGTGTGTGTGTGTGCATGCACGTGTACAGTGGTATACGATGGCCTTCTCAAGGACCGGGACCACAGAGAACTCCGTGCCAACAACAGCACAGCCCCTGGCAGAGGGCCATACCCCTACAGGGGGTTTATGGGATAGGGTTTAGGAGCACAAGAGGACCGGAGGAGTTGACACGACATCAGTCACAGACACCCACATCCACAGGAATGAGTCCCCTCAAACCACACAGCAGGACTACAAGGTCCCCACAATCCTTACGGTCACCATTACTGAATGGAACCACCCCTGTCAGCAATAAGCTTTGCTAGTACACAGACAGTCTCCTTATAGTCTCTGCACTACCTCAGTCATGCTGTTTAGTCCAGCGCTTTACATTGAGCTAGAACAGCATACCAGAGATTTATAGGGTACATTAAGGGCCATATGAGAACACCCTGGTACTTCTAGTGAATTAGGGTGGAGGAGTTTCTGTGTGTTGTTTGTGGCTGGTACTGCCAGGTCCCCGGATCCTGTTTCCCAGTTTCTCCCTTCCCCTCTCCATGTGAGGCTTTTAGTCCCAGGCCACTTCACTTCAGTTGCTTGGTTTGCTGGGTTCTTCTTGTGTAACTGGACGTTATTTGATGGCTCCGTTGGCCAGTGGCTGGTTACACTAAGCAGACGTACGTTGGTGATGGTTTATTAGTGTTGTAATGTAGAACTAGTATAAATAGGAGGTTGTTCTGGTAATGTGGACCTAAAATAGATCACGCCCAGTAATACTGGATCTCATAGGACCAGTGATTTGATGTGTGACCGGGTCATGCCCATATTTGACCAGTGTGATAAGGTCATTTCTCAGGTACTTTTATCCGTCGTAACATCCGGCCGAGGAAGTGTATCTATCTGACCCATGCAGGAGTCAAACCCACTAATCCCATGTTTCAACTTCCAACCAGCTGAGGCACTGGAACCTCTGCTACCAGAGTGGGCCCAGTCTGTCCTTTGTCTTGTCTCATCCCTCCTTCCCTCCTTCCTCCCACCCCCCTTCTCTCCTCTACTGTACATCTGGCCTGCTGTCTGTCAGTCTCAGGGACATCTATCGACAGGGCCGTATATCCAAGATATATCTAGGGGATTAGGTTGCAAATTTAAGCAATGGAGAAAATCAATTGTTTCCTCTTTTAATTCAGGAGAAAGCCTGTCTGTTGGAGGGGAAACAGGGAGGAGATGGGGCTGTTTAGATTCTGTCCATCCAAGAGAGGAGGAGAGGGGGGAAGACACCTCTGAAATCTCTCAATCAAACGGGTGAAGTGAAAAACAGGCGTCTCCTCTTGCCAGTAATAGTCAGGAGAGGAGGTTCTTTGTCTTTGTCTTATCCTCTTGTCCAGTGCCTGGAATACGCCAAGAAATAATACCACTTTGACTAAATTGGCACCAATATGTCACAGATTAGTTATGAGATACTTATCAGAAAGGAAAATCTCCCTGTACATGATTGGCCCTATAGAAAGCCTAGGAGTCAGCATTGTGCAGTGTTGAGCAAGGCGGGCTGGGACTTCTTAAGTTAAGTACTACTTCTGAGCCTGAGCCAATGAAAACAGTTATCAGCCTGAACAGATGGATCATGTCATTCTTGTCAGTTGGTAGAGCATGGCGTCTGTCTTCTCTGTCTGTCTGTCTGTCTGTCTGTCTGTCTGTCTGTCTGTCTGTCTGGTCTGGTCGTCTGGTCTGGTCTGGTAAACTGGTCTGTCATTCTTGTCTGTCTGTCTTGTCTTGTCTTGTCTTGTCTTGTCTTGTCTTGTCTTGTCTTGTCTTGTCTTGTCTTGTCTTGTCTTGTCTTGTCTTGTCTTGTCTTGTCTTGTCTTGTCTGTCTTGTCTTGTCTTGTCTTGTCTTGTCTTGTCTTGTCTTGTCACACCACACGTCTAATAAATCCATCCTCTTTCTCACTAAAAGCATTTGGAGTTTGGACCCTCCACCATTTTTTCTTTCTTTCATTATTTATATTTTTCTAAGCGTTTTTCTAAGCGTGTCTCTGCTGTCTGTCCATTTGTAACGGGGTCAAAAAAAATAAAAAGGAGTACAAATCTCAATTTTATTTGTTTAAACTCTTGCCACTGGAGAGTATGTGCTGCAAGCCCATTAAGTCCTGTAGAGAGGGAACGAGAGAGGGAACGAGAGAGGGAACGAGAGAAGGAAGAAAGAAAACCTTACGTTACAAGAACAAGTCACATCCCCATGGGCTGCCTCTGTAATGGCAGGCTCCCATGATGCTTTGCCGCCTTTGTGGTTCCGCCACACATAGCGAGGGAAGGGAGGGAGCGCGAGAGAGGAGGTGCCTGTTGGAACACAGCAGAGTCGTGTTGGAACAGATAGGACCAGAGCAGACTCCCATGTGGCTGTCTCTCTCTCTTTAGGACAGCCACCACACGTTCTGTTCCAATGTGAGCCAGATAGACCCAACACTGACGCCATCTCAACGCTGTCCTCTAAACATTACAACAACGTGTCCTGCTCCAACCTTACCCCTGTATTCTAGTGAGCTGTGTCAAGTAAGACCAGAAAGAGAGTTGGACTGGCTTGCAGTGGGCCTCATTGACAAGGCAGTGGGAGGGTTAAGTGTTTTATATCCCCTCTCATTTTAACAACACAGGCCTGTTCATCCCCAGGTTACAGTCTCTCATTGTGTCCCATGTTGACTTAATAGAGCTCTTATAATGATCCGCTCAATATCTAATTAATTAAAGTGGCTGTTTGTTTTCTTTGAAGTATTTTCTCAGGCCAGAGGAGGAAGGGGACAGGGAAGTATGGGGAGTAAGGAAAAATGCTTGTGGTGATGGATGACACACACACACACCTCCCCAACCCACTGTCATACAAGAGCTTCTCAGCCGCACTTGTGGATGTTTTTCCCCTTTTTTCCCAGCAGTCTCTCTGTCTGTCTCTGGCTCCCTGTGTGTCTCCAAGTGACTGAGAGGGGGTCTCCAGTTGATCCTGGCCCTCCTCCTCGGGGGCAGAGATAGACAGACAGAGAGTTTTACACCGAGTCACTGACTGCTGGGGGACTGACTACAGCTGTAATTGGCCATGCAGCTCTCTCCTCCTCATTAGAGGCAGGCCAAGAGGCAGAGTTAACAATCGCTTTGGGGCACGCAGCCAGGGCTCTCTCTCCCTCGCTGTCTTTTTGTCGTTCCCTCGTTCTCTGAGCGTCTAGCTGGCAGTCAAAAGGCGGAGGGAGGCATGTTCAGGCCTTAGTGGAGCATTAAAAATGTCGCCCGTGGCCCCTCTTCTTTTCTGTGTCTCTCTCTCCTTCTCTCCACTGCATTCTCCGATGCCACTCTCAAAGTGTACGTACATGTATAAACACATTCACACCTAGAGACACTCCACCACTTATCCAAGCAAAGTTCACCTCTGGAGTCTGTATATCTTTAAAGTAAAGTAACATATAACCAAACAACACAACATCATACATACGGCAAGGGAGATACATGAGAGAGAGAGGGGGAGAGGAGAGAGGGAAGGAGAGAGAGAGGGAGAGAGGAGAGAGGGAAGGAGAGAGAGAGGGAGAGAGGAGAGAGGGAAGGAGAGAGAGAGGGAGAGAGAGAGAGGGAGAGGAGAGAGGGAAGGAGAGAGAGAGGGAGAGAGAGAAGGAGAGAGAGAGGGAGAGAGAGAGGGAGAGGAGAGAGGGAAGGAGAGAGAGAGGGGGAGAGGAGAGAGGGAAGGAGGGAGAGAGGGAGAGAGAGAAGGAGAGCGGTAAAAGAGAGATAAAAGTAGAGAGAGAGAAGGGGAGAGAGCGAGAGAGCAGGAGAGCGAGAGAGAGAGAGAGAGAGAGAGAGAGAGAGAGAGAGAGAGAGAGAGAGAGAGAGAGAGAGAGAGAAAAGGAGAGCGGTAAAGAGAGATAAAAGGAGAGAGAGAGAAGGGGAGAGAGAGAGAGAAGGGAGAGAGAGAGAGAAGGGGAGAGAGAGAGAGAAGGGGAGAGAGAAAGAAGGGGGAGAAAGAGAGAAAGAGACTGCTCTGGGATGCGGATCAGATAGATGGAGGGGTTTGTGTCTCTCCCGGGCCGGGTTGTGTAGATGTGGAGAGACGTGTCAGGTGCCTCAGCACGGGGAAGGCAGCTGTGTAGTTGTTACACCGAGGGCAGCGCCACAGTCCGAAAGTATTGATTTCCCTGCTTGTCGAGGAGGCAAGAGAACTGTCATGTGGAGAGCACTGACCTTGGTACAACCAAGACAACTATTCCCCTGGTCCCCACGGAAAAGGAGAGGAGAGGAGAGTGCAGCAGCACAGAGCACATACACAGCACCAGGCATCAACAACAACAACTACTAGCAACTAGCTACCCCGACAACACAGAGAGAGAGAGGAGGGGAGAGGGAGGGGGTGGCGATGGGGGGATTGAGGTTGGGGGATATACTGAGGTAGAGGGGAAGGGGGATGGAGAGAAGGTAGAGTGAGGCTAGCTGTTCTGCGAGATATACAGAAAAAAAGAGGGAGGGAGGGATGAGAGAGAGGAGGAGAGCTAACAGTCAAACCCCCAGCGGTTCACCAGAGTTGTCAGTGGGCAGCCCGGTGTCTGGTTATCACACTGTTTGAAATGACAATAGCTTGACTTCTATTTTCCTCCCGAGACCTCAGCAGATCTATAAGACCAGGAGGGGGAGGGAGGGAGGGAATAGAGGGTAAAGAAGTAGAGGCTGGCTACAGGGGAAAAGGAGAGTGAGCTGAAAACAGAGAAAGGGTGAGGAGAAGAAAGAGGGAGTGAACTAGAGAGGGTGAAATATAGAGACGAAAAAAGGCTAGTGAAACAGAAGGAAAGAGTTACAGTGAGTCTCTGTTTTTAACCTCCTATCAGTGTGAAGACAAGACGAGACATATCCCTGGAAGCAGCTACAGCTCAGAGATCACTTCACTGTTTTAATGTCTTGTAGCTCCACCAGGATTAGACAACACAAAGCCCTGCTGTCACCTGCAGGCACGGAACACAGCAGCTAGTGTGTGTGGATGTGTGTGTGTGTGTGTGTGTGTGTGTAGCTAGGACTCATCCCCATCCCAGTAGTCACTGAGGAGACACAGAGACACGGTAGACCTACAAAGAGCTTCCTTTAGGTTAGATCACTGGGTGACAGACACTTAAGAGACCTGGCTTGCCTTTAGCCGCAGTGCGCTGGGCTCTGCTCTCTCAGATCACGGCCTCTTGCTAACAAGCAGTGGAAAACTGGCTTTTGAAGTGTGGAGAGTTAAAGGGGATGTATTCATAAAGCCCCTGTAGATGATTTCTTGTAATGTAAGCTAATTTAATTAGCTTTTGGATTAGCATAACGGTTTGTAACCACCGCTATAATAAGTAAGTGGTCTATAAGCGGATGGAAAACCCAGTGTTGATTTTGGTTTCTTATTTTACACCCACTCGACATACAGTACATTATTTCCCTTTAGCCGCGGTTAGCCCAGATTTAGTAGCGCCGCCGCTAACGCTAACCTGCTGGGGGGGTGTAAGTGGCCATTCACATCATAAATAGCCAGGGAAAACATCACGGCAATCCGCCTGCATTAGCCTAGCAACGTAGCACACTCCAGCTAGACAATTATGGATGAACCAGGGATCAGAAATAGTGGGGGGAAATGGGAGCATTAGGATGGTAACGAAGAGAAAAGAGGTAAACACAACCTTTCTCACCTCCCTCCTCTCCCTCGTTTCCACCCCGTCGCCTTAGGATCCCACCGAGTGAAATGGTGCTAAGCTAAGCGCTAAGCTCACCCATAGATGTTTTTGCGTTTGGTTAGTCGTTAGCCTTGGTGCTGATTTAGTCTCTATTGTTTTTGCTTTGGTAGAAGCTAATTGCTAATTGGAGTTATCTCTCATTAGCACTGTGTGTTAAGTCCAAGGGCTCTGCTGGTATTATCTCCTTCACTTTCTCTTAACATGTCCCACTCACTGCTAAAACCACCTGCCTTTGAACAAGATTAATAATATACATTCTCCCTCACACTTGCACGCACACAAACACACACACTGAAAAACACCAACGTAATTAATCTGTTTCATCTGGTTTCGACTCACACACTCGTTGTCAATACCATCCGCAATCCTTCTCACTATGCCCTGTGAACTCAATTTCTAAAGCTACAGCTTCTCTACTTTGAAGAAGTCTACTAGCTAATCAATGGATCAACTCTCTCTCAAAGTGAAACTCAAGTAAATGCACTGTATCACGAAAAACAAACATGAGTAGAAACCATATCATGATATATTTAAGCAATAAGGCCTGAGGAGGTGTGGTATGTGGTCAATATATCACGGCTAAGGGCTGTTCTTATGCACAACGCAACGAGGAGTGCCTGGATACAGCCCTTAGCCGTGATATATTGGCCATATACCACAAACCCACGAGGTGCCTTATTGCTATTATAAACTGGTAACCAATGTAATTAGAGCAGGAAAAATACATGTTTTGTCATACCCGTGGTATACGGTCTGATATACCACGCCTGTCAGCCAATCGGCATTCAGGGCTCGAACCACCCAGTTTATCATTTGACATGCCTAGATGTCTGCGGTCAGTATAGTGTTAAAAGTGGGTGGGGCACACTTTAGGATTTAATCTACTTCCTCTTACTGATAGTTGACTTCCTGTGGGATCAAATTAGGGGTCGTGCGGTTTGTACCACAACACCACTCCGAGAGCCCTGCACATAAAATAAGCAAGGTACATTTAAATGTTTAATGCATAAAGTATATGAGAATATCTCTAGATATATTAGTATCTATTATTGATGCATTATATTATGTCAGACAATTTCTGCAATTAAGACGGGTCTCCTGGTACAGTATATCTATTTCCATATATATTAGTCTGATGTTATAATGATTATAGGCTACTTGAGGTAACGACAGATGGATGGGAAAGTGTCCACTTCACCCTCCCAGTGCCCCTCCCTCTGGGAGTATTGCTCTGTTGGTCTCAGTGTTGACGGGGTGCATGCCAGCCATGTCCGAGGGGCCTACTCTGGGCCTCGTCCAGGCTCTCTGTGTGCCAGAGGGCCAATGCCAAGGGAATGCCCCGATGACAACATGATTAACTCAGGGACAGGTGACCAGTCCATTCCACACATACCAGCACAGCTATATTATCACATGTCAGTCTCAATCCACTGTCCTATCCCTGAACTCTCCCATAAACCTTTACATGAACCTTTACATGAACCTTTACACCTTTACATGAACCTTTACATTAACCTTTACATGAACCTTTACATGAACCTTTACATTAACCTTTACATGAACCTTTACATGAACCTTTATATGAACCTTTACATTAACCTTTACATGAACCTTTACATGAACCTTTACATGAACCTTTACATGAACCTTTACATGAACCTTTACATTAACCTTTACATTAACCTTTACATTAACCTTTGCATTAACCTGGGGAAATCAAGTAAACACTGTGACTCTCATAAGGAAATACTGTAGCTATGGTGACGAGGAGGGGGGTTGGTCGTAAATGGATTGGCAGAGGTGCTGACATGGGGTTTTATTTCTATCTCTCTCTCTCTCCTGTACTGTTGTGAGTGTGATGCTCTTCAGTTGATCCATACAGAGTGTGTCTTATCTAGCGTCTCCTTGAGGTGCTGAGGTCAGCATTGTCACCAGGTTGCTATCAATGGACCAGATTAGAGGCAGCACGGGCTTTAAAGACACAGTCACCTCCTCGACACGCCCATGTACGCACATCCACATGCACGCAATACAGACACACACACACATATGCTATAGATTGTGCGCACAATAAACTGTAATTGCTTGATAATATGGGCTAAAACATGTCAGCTCCAGGAACAATAATCCATCTCCATGTCCTATTTGTGATTCTAGCCTGC
Organism: Oncorhynchus keta; assembly: GCF_023373465.1. Taxonomy (NCBI): domain Eukaryota; kingdom Metazoa; phylum Chordata; class Actinopteri; order Salmoniformes; family Salmonidae; genus Oncorhynchus; species Oncorhynchus keta. Next base: position 16,436,488 of record NC_068436.1, read on the forward strand.
ACCTCCCTCCGTATCTCTCTCTGTGTATTCCCTAATGCACATGACACGGTGGAAATGCCTGGTTAAGTGCTGCTCTGACATTAGCAGACTGTAGTCGCAGCATTTGGCCTGGGGACAAACGCCGGAGAGGAGCCATAAAATATGAATGCTGCCACCCCCTACCTCCTTTCTCCCCCTCCTCCTCTTCCCCCCTTATTCCCTCCTCTGTTCCCCCTTCTCATCTTCCCCCCTTATTCCCCTCCTCCGTTCCCCCCTTATTCCCCTCCTCCGTTCCCCCCTTATTCCCCTCCTCCATTCCCCCTTATTCCCCTCCTCCTCTTCCCCTTATTCCCTCCTCTGTTCCCCCTCCTCCTCTTCCCCGTATTCCCTCCTACATTCCCCCTCCTCCTCTTCCCCCTTATTCCCTCCCTGTTCCCCCTCCTCCTCTTCCCCCTTATTATTCCCTCCTCCTCTTCCCCCTTTATTCCCCTCCTCCTCTTCCCCCTTATTCCCTCTTCCGTTCCCCCTTATTCCCTCCGTTCCCTCCTCTTCCCCCTTATTCCCTCCTCCGTCCCCCTTATCCCCTCCTCCGTTCCCCCGCCTCCTCTTCCCCCTTATTCCCTCCCTCTGTTCCCCCTCCTCCGTTCCCCCTTATCCCCTCCTCCGTTCCCCCTCCCTCCTCTTCCCCCCTTATCCCCTCCCCCCTCCCCTCCTCCGTTCCCCGCTCTGCTCGTGTCTGGGTGGCAGAACGTTTTTCTCAGTCACACCCGTGTCCCCGCCGTTTGTTTACTCACACTGACAGAGATACGCTAGCGCTCTGTTAGCGCTCCGCGCGGAGGCTACGAGTCGCTAAGCAAGTGCCAAGAGGCTCCCTGTTAATAATGCATAGTGAAGGCAAGAGCGCGAGGCTAACTGGCAGCTAGCGGTAGGGGTGTAGCCTAGTGCCTCTTACCCCAGCTGTCTGAGCTATTTTCACAGGCTGATGAATCTGTTAGCCCGCGTGTCAATCTGCCCGGTATGTGTGTGTGTGTGAGGGAGAGGAGAGAAAGTGGGTGTTAGCGGGTGTCACTGTCACCCTTGGTTACGACTCCAGGTGTCGAGCGAGAGCTCCAACGGAGCGTGAGAGAGGTGCCAGCCAACTCCGGCTGTCTGTGCTCTATGCCCCCTGGTGCCTGCCTTGCTTTGGCCTTGGCAACATGACGGCTGGGTCTTGTCGGTCGAGGGCCCTGGTTGCCCGTGGCAGTGGCGGTGCCAGCATGTGTGTGGCAGGGAGCAGGGGAGATGGCGAGGAGCGAGGGGCGCTCCGTAGGGAGGAAGCTGGTCATTAGTGAGATGGGTCCCTGCCCCGGCGTTTTTCTCCACATCACAGGGACGGGCAGGCGGCCCCGCTCCTCCTCGCTAACTGGCTAACGCACGCCAATTAGCCTAGCGACAGAGAGAGCCAGCCAGGTTCCTTCTCTCTCTCTCTCTCTCTCTCTCTCTCTCTCTGGGAGTGTAGTCGTTACAGAGGAATCTGACTATAATGACACCATTTCCAAGACTGCTTCATTATGTCTAACTCCCTTACTATCAGAGAAGCATGTGTAACATAGTTAGCTTAGCGTTTAGTCCTATCGCTATCTGCTAATAAGGCATATTTGACCCATTTAGAGTGAATATGAACACTGTGTAAGGAGATAAAAAGACTAGCCACTGCTTCTCTCTCACACTCTCTTTCTCTCTCTTTATATCTTTCTTTTTCTCTCTACCTCTCCTTTTAAACAGTTTTCCCACCTCTGCATCACCAGTCATCCATTACTGTATATATCCACCCACATGACACTCCAGTATTTGGCAAGTAACTTACAGTAATACTGGTCCTAACAACAATAATCTAGCGGTGATCTGGTAAAGTAATCATGGTGTCTCCTTCCCCCTCGTAACATGTGAAAACAAAGCAATAAAGAGGCAGTGTGTGTTTGTTTTGGCCAGGCCAACACGGAGATAAGACCAGCTAACTGATTAGCACGCCGCGAGACCGGGAGGCCAAGGTGGCCACAGAGAATAGGGCCGCCACGAACAACGCCATGCAGTGTCACTACCGCCGCCACTAAGATAAAAGAAGTGTGTGTTTCACAATCTCAGTCTCTGTCACACCTCGCCTCGGTCCAAAGACTATAGGACAAAGCTGTGATGATGGCACACTGTATTTGAGCATGCCTGGGAAGTTTGCATTGACCCAACTAGATGATGGCACAGTGAAGAAGGCACAGTGAAGAAGGCACAGTGAAGAGGACAAAGTGAAGAAGGCACAGTGAAGAAGGCACAGTGAAGAGGGCACAGTGAAGAGGGCACAGTGAAGAGGACAAAGTGAAGAAGGCACAGTGAAGAGGACAAAGTGAAGAAGGCACAGTGAAGAGGGCACAGTGAAGAGGGCACAGTGAAGAAGGCACAGTGAAGAAGGCACAGTGGAGAGGACACAGTGAAGAGGGCACAGTGAAGAGGGCACAGTGAAGAGGGAAGAAGAAGGCACAGTGAAGAAGGCACAGTGAAGAAGGCACAGTGAAGAAGGCACAGTGAAGAGGACAAAGTGAAGAAGGCACAGTGAAGAAGGCACAGTGAAGAGGGCACAGTGAAGAGGGCACAGTGAAGAAGGCACAGTGAAGTGACAAAGTGAAGAGGGCACAGTGAAGAGGGCACAGTGAAGAAGGCACAGTGAAGAAGGCACAGTGAAGAAGGAAGAGAGGACACAGTGAAGAGGGAGGGCACAGTGAAGAGGGCACAGTGAAGAGGGAAGTGAAGAGGCACAGTGAAGAGCACAGGCACAGTGAAGAAGGCACAGTGAAGAAGGCACAGTGAAGAAGAAGGCACAGTGAAGAGGGCACAGTGAAGAGGGAAGAAGAGGCACAGTGAAGAGGGCACAGTGAAGAGGGCACAGTGAAGAAGAGGGCACAGTGAAGAGGGCACAGTGAAGAGGGCACAGTGAAGAAGGCACAGTGAAGAGGGACAACAGTGAAGAGGGCACAGTGAAGAGGGCACAGTGAAGTGAAGAGGGCACAGGCACAGTGAAGAGGGCACAGTGAAGAGGCACAGTGAAGAGGGCACAGTGAAGAGGCACAGTGAAGAAGGCACAGTGAAGAAGGCACAGAAGAGGGCACAGTGAAGAAGGCACAGTGAAGAAGGCACAGTGAAGAGGGCACAGTGAAGAGGGCACAGTGAAGAAGGACAGTGAAAGGGCACAGTGAAGAAGGCACAGGGCACAGTGAAGAAGGCACAGTGAAGAAGAGGCACAGTGAAGAAGGCACAGTGAAGAAGGCACAGTGAAGAAGGCACAGTGAAGAAGGCACAGTGAAGAGGGCACAGTGAAGAAGGCACAGTGAAGAAGGCACAGTGAAGAAGGCACAGTGAAGAGGGCACAGTGAAGAGGGCACAGTGAAGAAGGCACAGTGAAGAAGGCACAGTGAAGAAGGCACAGTGAAGAAGGCACAGTGAAGAGGGCACAGTGAAGAAGGCACAGTGAAGAGGGCACAGTGAAGAGGGCACAGTGAAGAGGCACAGTGAAGAAGGCACAGTGAAGAGGGCAACAGTGAAGAAGGCACAGTGAAGAGGGCACAGTGAAGAAGGCACAGTGAAGAAGGCACAGTGAAGAAGGCACAGTGAAGAGGGCACAGTGAAGAGGGCACAGTGAAGAAGGCACAGTGAAGAGGGCACAGTGAAGAGGGCACAGTGAAGAAGGCACAGTGAAGAGGGCACAGTGAAGAAGGCACAGTGAAGAAGGCACAGTGAAGAGGGCACAGTGAAGAGGGCACAGTGAAGAAGGCACAGTGAAGAAGGCACAGTGAAGAGGACAAAGTGAAGAAGGCACAGTGAAGAGGGCACAGTGAAGAAGGCACAGTGAAGAGGGCACAGTGAAGAGGGCACAGTGAAGAGGGCACAGTGAAGAAGGCACAGTGAAGAGGGCACAGTGAAGAGAGGGCACAGTGAAGAGGCACAGTGAAGAGGGCACAGTGAAGAGGGCACAGTGAAGAGGGCACAGTGAAGAGGGCACAGTGAAGAGGGCACAGTGAAGAGGGCACAGTGAAGAAGGCACAGTGAAGAAGGCACAGTGAAGAGGGCACAGTGAAGAGGGCACAGTGAAGAAGGCACAGTGAAGAGGGCACAGTGAAGAGGGCACAGTGAAGAGGGCACAGTGAAGAGGGCACAGTGAAGAAGGCACAGTGAAGAAGGCACAGTGAAGAAGGCACAGTGAAGAGGGCACAGTGAAGAAGGCACAGTGAAGAGGGCACAGTGAAGAGGGCACAGTGAAGAGGGCACAGTGAAGAAGGCACAGTGAAGAGGGCACAGTGAAGAAGGCACAGTGAAGAGGGCACAGTGAAGAGGGCACAGTGAAGAGGGCACAGTGAAGAGGGCACAGTGAAGAGGGCACAGTGAAGAAGGCACAGTGAAGAGGGCACAGTGAAGAAGGCACAGTGAAGAGGGCACAGTGAAGAGGGCACAGTGAAGAGGACAAAGTGAAGAGGGCACAGTGAAGAGGGCACAGTGAAGAGGGCACAGTGAAGAAGGCACAATGAAGCCGAAACATTGGTGTTTTACCCAATAAATCACCGGGAGTTTCTATATATAGAGTGTGCGACTCTCTTTATTTATTTCTATAGTTTACAGTTTATCTCCACTAGTCAGCATCTCTACACTAAATAATGTTCTCTGAGGGTGCTTCAGCTATGCTTTCTATTTGACCCAACTAGATAACATATCTATTACCATTATTACCTTACATGATCTGATCTGAAATCAGAGTTTAGATTTCACCCCTCATAGTTATCCTCTATTCATACATATTCAGAACTGATCCAAGACCACTGGCAGTAGCTCTTCTCTTTACTAGTGTTGTGGGAGGGAGAGCAAGTCTATCTTGTGAAGTGGTTGACTAGCTTAGCCTCTTCCTCTTCAACAAGCCTCTTGTTGTCGGTCTCTTCTCTCTCTTGTTGATTCCTCCCAGACACTGGGTCCTCCACCGCAAATCATTGTGGTGCTCTGCCTGCTGCATGCACACAGCCCTGGGACCCGACACAGTCCCCAAAGTGGAGCCCAGGCACATTCTTTAGGAATCATCTTTTTCCCTTCCTCTTCTTCTGAGGGAAATATAAACCCTCACCGTTCTGGCTCTTCTTCGCTTTTACGAGCTGTGTGATTTCCAAAAGCTCCTTGGAGCGAGATGGAAAGTGTTGGGGTTGAGCGGCAGCTTTTAATTAGTTAACTACGGATAGGGATAAGAGGCAAAAATAATATTATGTTTAGTTCTGGAGAGGGAAATGTTTCTGGAGGATAGAGGGATGGAGCAGTCGAGTGGAAAAGGATCTCTTTGAGACGTTTAGAAAGGGGATATGGCCACACACACACACACACACACACACACACACACACACACACACACACACACACACACACACACACACACACACACACACACACACACACACACACACACACACACACACTGTTCACATACTTATTGGTGGGGATCACAGAGTTCAGTCCAGACCCTTGTCAGTACGGGATACATGATACACACACACTCACATACATAGTCACACAGTTACACACAGGAAGACCACTGGGTTTTCTCCACATCCTAACTAATCAGACCTCCCACGTACTAGCCTATATACTGAGCACTGTAACGTACATTGCCATAGGCTGAACATAGACACACAGATAGTCTACTTAGGTATAAAAAGAGAAATTCAACTTTTATAATTAAAATAGAAAACATCTACGCTAGCAACTGTCCATATCTCCCCTGATTTGCACATCGGGATTTCAATGTGAAACATTTTCCATCTGAATATTTTCACTGTAAAACATGCTACCCTCACACACACCCACCCCAGATCCAGATAGATGGTGATTGTCAGGTGGGGCTGGTAGTGTTTGATATAGAAGGAGGAAGAGGAGAAGAGCTGGTCTGCTGATTAAAACTTTCAGCTCCACTACCTTTCTAATTAATTAGCGAGGGCCACTCGGCGGGCTGAGCAACGGCCCAATTAGGCTGCACACTAGCCCATGATGCTTATCGCTACGGCAACACACGCTGCACAGCTGTCGCTCGCCGCTCCGAGGTTGGTTGGGGATGGGGATCGGACCCTCAGGTGCCCACACACACAAGGAGAAGAGAGAGGACACACACACATACACACTCGCACATTGGAAGAGGACTTTCACACACATACACACATGGACATAACACAACTAGGAGAAGGGATCCCAATATGTCGGCGCCCACAAACCACTGGCGCCATTTCATTTTTTCTCAACCGAGCGTATGTCTCAGGCACAAAAAATACATTTCTCCAGAACATGAATAATGAAGTGATGAG
>NC_068436.1:16445322-16447822 GCF_023373465.1 Oncorhynchus keta
ACAAGACCCTTGACGGTGTAAATGCTATCCCAACAAGACCCTTGACGGTGTAAACACTATCCCAACAAGACCCTTGACGGGTGCTATCCCAACAAGACACGTTGCTATCCCAACAAGACCCTTGACGGTGTAAACGCTATCCCAACAAGACCCTTGACGGTGTAAATGCTATCCCAACAAGAACACTATCCCAACAAGACCCTTGACGGTGTCCCAACAAGACCCACTATCCCAACAAGACCCTTGACGGTGTAAAACGCTATCCCAACAAGACCCTAAACGCTATCCCAACAAGACCCTTGACGGTGTCCCAACAAGACCCTTGACGGTAAACGCTATCCCAACAAGACCCTTGACGGTGTAAACGCTATATATCCCAACAAGACCCTTGACGGTGTAAACGGTAAAGCTATCCCAACAAGACCCTTGACGGTGTAAACGCTATCCCAACAAGACCCTTGTAACGCTATCCCAACAAGACCGCTATCCCAACAAGACCCTTGACGTGTAAACGCTATCCCAACAAGACCCTTACGGTGTAAACGCTATCCCAACAAGACCCTTGACGGTGTAAACGCTATCCCAACAAGACCCTTGACGGTGTAAACACTATCCCAACAAGACCCTTGACGGTGTGTAAACCCGCTATCCCAACAAGACCCTTGACGGTGTAAACGCTATCCCAACAAGACCCTTGACGGTGTAAATGCTCCCAACAAGACCCTCCCAACAAGACCCTTGACGGTGTAAATGCTATCCCAACAAGACCCTTGACGGTGTAAACGCTATCCCAACAAGACCCTTGACGGTGTAAACGCTATCCCAACAAGACCCTTGACGGTGTGTAAACAAAGACCCTATCCCAACAAGACCCTTGACGGTGTGCTATCCCAACAAGACCCTTGACGGTGTAAACGCTATCCCAACAAGACCCTTGACGGTGTAAATGCTATCCCAACAAGACCCTTGACGGTGTAAACGCTATCCCAACAAGACCCTTGACGGTGTCCCAACAAACGCTATCCCAACAAGACCCTTGACGGTGTAAACGCTATCCCAACAAGACCCTTGACGGTGTGCTATCCCAACAAGAAGTGTAAACACTATCCCAACAAGACCCTTGACGGTGTAAACACTATCCCAACAAGACCCTTAACTATCCTTGACGGTGTAAATGCTATCCCAACAAGACCCTTGACGGTGTAAATGCTATCCCAACAAGACCCTTGACGGTGTAAACGCTATCCCAACAAGACCCTTCCCAACAAGACCCGGTGTAAACGCTATCCCAACAAGACCCTTGACGGTGTAAACGCTATCCCAACAAGACCCTTGGCCGGTGTAAATGCTATCCCAACAAGACCCTTGACGGTGTAAACGCTATCCCAACAAGACCCTTAAATGCTATCCCAACAAGACCTATCCCAACAAGTGTATCCCAACAAGCTTATCCCAACAAGACCCTTGCTATCCCAACAAGACCTTGACGGTGTAAACGCTATCCCAACAAGACCCTTGACGGTGTAAACGCTATCCCAACAAGAACGGTGTAAACGCTATCCCAACAAGACCCTTGACGGTGTAAACGCTATCCCAACAAGACCCTTACGGTGTAAACGCTATCCCAACAAGACCCTTGACGGTGTAAACGCTATCCCAACAAGACCCTTGACGGTGTAAAGACCCTTGACGGTGTAAACGCTATCCCAACAAGACCCTTGACGGGTGTAAGACCCTTGACGGTAAACGCTATCCCAACAAGACCCTTGACGGTGTAAACGCTATCCCAACAAGACCCTTGACGGTGTAAACGCTATCCCAACAAGACCCTTGACGGTGTAAACGCTATCCCAACAAGACCCTTGACGGTGTAAATGCTATCCCAACAAAGACCCTCGACGGTGTAAACGCTATCCCAACAAGACCCTTGACGGTGTAAACGCTATCCCAACAAAGACCCTTGACGGTGCTATCCCAACAAAGACCCTTGACGGTGTAAATGCTATCCCAACAAAGACCCTTGACGGTGTAAATGCTATCCCAACAAGACCCTTGGTGTAAATGCTATCCCAACAAAGACCCTTGACGGTGTAAATGCTATCCCAACAAAGACCCTCGACGGTGTAAACGCTATCCAAGCGCGGTAACGTCAGTCACCCCCAGCTGTAAACAATCAATATACTAGTCTTCATTATTAATACGACAAGAGAAGATTGGAGAGAGATTCTCCAGAGTCCCCACACAACATGAAACATGGAGAATATTTCAAACCGTTTTTTTCCTTCAGTAGAATTCATTAGAGCTCTCTGTCAGAACACACACACACACACACACACAAACACACACACACACACACACACACACACACACACACACACACACACACACACACACACACACACACACACACACACACACACACACACACACACACAGATCAGGGGATACTCTATTTAAGTCTGATCACATACAGCAGAGGAGAGATAAAAATCAAAACAAC
>NC_068436.1:16752822-16862822 GCF_023373465.1 Oncorhynchus keta
TAGCTGTGTGTTGCCGCTTTCCATGTTGTCTGTAGCTTGTGAGGTGTGGAAACACTGTTTCTTTTATGGATTTTGTCTTGTTGCTTTTTGTTCTATGTTGCTCTGTTTGTATGCTACGTCTTGCTTGTCCTATGTTGCTCTGCATGTGCTCACTGCTCAATGATTGTCTATATTGTAATTGTTTTTAATAACCTGCCCAGGGACTGCGGTTGAAAATTAGCCGGCTGGCTAAAACCGACACTTTTACTGAAACGTTGATTAATGTGCACTGTCCCTGTAAAAATAAAATAAATTCAAAAGGTTGTTTCCAGTTCATCAATAAAATGCACATGAATATCCATTAGATATAGCAGATACTGAGAAAATGGCTAAGTGCATGAGAGGAGAGCATGTAGAACATATTATCCTATTTCCAATGGGTCTTGTGGCCTGGTTTGACATTTTAAATGACTGGATTGTGGCCCATTACAATCTGACATCTGTTGATTCCGCTGACACATCCCCAAGGTTAACCCAGGCATATAGTTTAGTCTGGGTCATAGTTAGGCAAACCGAATGCAATATTCTACACCTAAAACCTCCATCTCCGATCCAATATAGAGTTCTATGGCTGAAAAAAGTATTGTCTTAATTCTGTGTGGATCTGCCCCTACCTCTCACTCTCTACAGTATAGTCTTAATTCTGTGTGGATCTGCCCTCAGTATAGTTAATTATTTGTGGATCTGCCCCTACCTCTCACTCTCTACAGTATAGTCTTAATTATTTGTGGATCTGCCCCTACCTCTCACTCTCTACAGTATTGTCTTAATTCTTTGTGGATCTGCCCCTACCTCTCACTCTCTACAGTATTGTCTTAATTCTTTGTGGATCTGCCCCTACCTCTCACTCTCTACAGTATTGTCTTCATTCTTTGTGGATCTGCCCCTACCTCTCACTCTCTACAGTATTGTCTTAATTATTTGTGGATCTGCCCCTACCTCTCACTCTCTACAGTATTGTCTTAATTCTTTGTGGATCTGCCCCTACCTCTCACTCTCTACAGTATTGTCTTAATTCTTTGTGGATCTGCCCCTACCTCTCACTCTCTACAGTATTGTCTTAATTCTTTGTGGATCTGCCCCTACCTCTCACTCTCTACAGTATTGTCTTAATTCTTTGTGGATCTGCCCCTACCTCTCACTCTCTACAGTATTGTCTTAATTCTTTGTGGATCTGCCCCTACCTCTCACTCTCTACAGTATTGTCTTAATTCTTTGTGGATCTGCCCCTACCTCTCACTCTCTACAGTATTGTCTTAATTCTTTGTGGATCTGCCCCTACCTCTCACTCTCTACAGTATTGTCTCTGCAATATACAGGCCTGGCTTTTGTCTTTTTCGGGTTACTCCCTGGCTTTTACAGGCCCATTTCCACAGATGTTCTCTCACAGGATCAGCTAAGGTGAATTCAAGTAAGCCTAGTCTGAAGTGTTCAGTCAGTCCAGTCGACGTAGCCAGAGGGGATGATGAGTCAGTCAGTCCCGCCGACGTAGCCAGAGGGGATGATGGGTCAGTCAGTCCAGTCGACGTAGCCAGAGGGGATGATGGGTCAGTCAGTCCACGTGGCCAGAGGGGATGATGAGTTCAGTCAGTCCAGTCGACGTAGCCAGAGGGGATGATGAGTCAGTCAGTCCAGTCGACGTAGCCAGAGGGGATGATGGTTCAGTCAGTCCAGTCGACGTAGCCAGAGGGGATGATGGTTCAGTCAGTCCAGTCGACGTAGCCAGAGGGGATGATGGTTCAGTCAGTCCAGTCGACGTAGCCAGAGGGGATGATGGTTCAGTCAGTCCAGTCGACGTAGCCAGAGGGGATGATGGGTCAGTCAGTCCAGTCGACGTAGCCAGAGGGGATGATGGGTCAGTCAGTCCAGTCGACGTAGCCAGAGGGGATGATGGTTCAGTCAGTCCAGTCGACGTAGCCAGAGGGGATGATGGTCAGTCAGTCCAGTCGACGTAGCCAGAGGGGATGATGGTTCAGTCAGTCCAGTCGACGTAGCCAGAGGGGATGATGGGTCAGTCAGTCGACGTAGTCAGAGGGGATGATGGGTCAGTCAGTCCAGTCGACGTAGCCAGAGGGGATGATGGGTCAGTCAGTCCAGTCGACGTAGCCAGAGGGGATGATGGGTCAGTCAGTCCAGTCGACGTAGCCAGAGGGGATGATGGGTCAGTCAGTCCAGTCGACGTAGCCAGAGGGGATGATGGGTCAGTCAGTCCAGTCGACGTAGCCAGAGGGGATGATGGATCAAGTCTATTATGTCCAGTTATACGTCCAGAGGGGATGATGGGTCAGTCAGTCCAGTTATTAGCCAGAGGGGATGATGGGTCAGTCAGTGACGTAGCCAGAGGGGATGATGGGTCAGTCAGTCCAGTCGACGTAGCCAGAGGGGATGATGGTTCATCTGTCTTTTGGGTTCAGTCCAGTCGACGTAGCCAGAGGGGATGATGGTTCAGTCAGTCCAGTCGACGTAGCCAGAGGGGATGATGGTTCAGTCAGTCCAGTCGTGATTCGTAGCCAGAGGGGATGATGGTTCAGTCAGTCCAGTCGACGTAGCCAGAGGGGATGATGGTTCAGTCAGTCCAGTCGACAGCCAGAGGGGATGATGGTTCAGTCAGTCCAGTCGACGTAGCCAGAGGGGATGATGGTTCAGTCAGTCCAGTCGACGTGGCCAGGGGATGATGGTTCAGTCAGTCCAGTCGACGAGCCAGAGGGGATGATGGTTCAGTCAGTCCAGTCGACGTAGCCAGGGGGGATGATGGTTCAGTCAGTCCAGACCCGACGTGAGCCAGAGGGGATGATGGTTCAGTCAGTCCAGTCGACGTAGCCAGAGGGGATGATGGTTCAGTCAGTCCAGTCGACGTAGCCAGAGGGGATGATGGTTCAGTCAGTCCAGTCGACGTAGCCAGAGGGGATGATGGTTCAGTCAGTCCAGTCGACGTAGCCAGAGGGGATGATGGGTCAGTCAGGTCCAGTCGACTATGGGAGTCAGAGGGGATGATGGTTCAGTCAACTGGAACGAAGTCAGAGGGGATGATGGTTCAGTCAGTCCAGTCAACGTAGCCAGAGGGGATGATGGTTCAGTCAGTCCAGTCAACGTAGCCAGAGGGGATGATGGGTCAGTCAGTCGACGTAGTCAGAGGGGATGATGGGTCAGTCAGTCCAGTCAACGTAGCCAGATGACAGTTGGATGTCAGAGAAAGCGAGAATGAAGAGAGAGCCACTTACTCGCTCATGTCCTGACACTCAGGGTGACGCATGTCATTGTAGAAGACCCCTTCAAAGTAGAAGAAGGCGGATTTGAAGTGATCCTGAAACAGACAGTGAAAAGGTTCACCCAACACCGACATGATGATCAAGTCCTATTATGTAGGCTTATACTCTCTGTGAGTGTGTGGCTGAGTAGCTCCCAACTTCGACATCCTTATTATCTCATTTATTACTAATTGTATTCCATAGTCAATGTGTTCCAAGACTCACAATCAATGACTACCTGTGTAGCAGCACGTGTTCCACGTTGGAATGTACTGTATATACATGATGACTACACGGTTCTTCTTGAGAAGTCGTCCTTTACATCACCGAGCCGTGCACAACAAATCTACTGGCATCTGTAACAGTATAACTTTAGTCCGTCCCCTCGCCCCTGCCCGGGCTCGAACCAGGGACCCTCTGCACACATCAACAACAGTCACCCACGAAGCATCGTTACCCATCGCTCCACAAAAGCCGCGGCCCTTGCAGAGCAAGGGGAACCACTACTTCAAGGTCTCAGAGCAAGTGACGTCACCGATTGAAACGCTATTAGCGCGCACCACCGCTAACTAAGCTAGCCGTTTCAATCCGTTACACATCTACTGAATGTTGGGTTTTGGAAGTGGGGTGGTAGCGTCTAACATTTGGATTCATTAGGTTGTTGTGCACTGCTCGGTGATGTAAGGGACAACTTCTTAAGACGAACTGTCTACCGACTATGGATTCACATTGCGACGGAAGCCTAGCATCAGCTGCTAGTTCGAACCCCCGAGCCAACAATGTGAAAAACCTGCCTATGTGCCCTTGAGCAAAGACTTCAACCCTAATTGCTCCAGGGGCGCCGCTGATAATGGCTGACCCCTGGCCGTGACCCCAATCTCTGAGGGCGTCTCGGGGGGAGTTGGGATACGCAAAAAAGACATTTCCATTTCACACGTGTATAATACACACTTGTACATGTGTGAAACAGGGAAATATAAGCCCCACCTACCATTCCAATAGTATGGTTTGAGCTTGAGTATCTCTTTGTGTGCGTGTCACCTTGCTGATGAAGTCCGGTGCCATGTCGGGCGTGTTGCTGAACTCTCCAAAGACCTGCAGGTCGCTGATACAGCAGATAGCGTCCCTCAGGTCCACCAGACTATGGGAGCCCAGCATCTGAAGGGTCATGTAAACCTCACATACTTAAACTGGAAGAGAAGGTACGTTATAAGGAAATAATGCACGCTCTAGAATGCCCTTTAAGCCAATCAGAAATGGGTATTCAACAATGCCATGGTATAAATGAGATTAATAGGCAAAGATAATGTACATGTCTTACAAAAGCACATCTATTGTTGTGTTTAATGATGGAGATTGTTGGAATTAGGCTTTTCAACTTTTGGTGATTCTCACAAAGACTTTGAATCGAAGAAGTGAAACTGCACGTTCTCTTTCAAATATGGCTGGGTAGAGAACGTTGATGCTCAAAATGATCTCCCCTTCTGGCACCAAGTCAACAGGGTCCTCAGGCCTTTTCCCCACCGCTAGGCTCTCCTAGAAAAATCAAACACACAAGTCAATCAAATGTCTAAAAACAGCCCCCCTCATAGCTCGTCGGTCGTGTTCACCTGGCACCAAACTGAAGAATATGACCCAGGGGTCTGGGTGTGTAGACTTCTGGGTGTCAGTCACGCTACAGGTTACATCAACAGGTTATACTCTATGCAAGTGACACATTGTTTTCCAAGAAGTAGCCTTGAAGTTGTTGGACTTTTGTAGGCTTTTTTAATGATATTCAATGGGCAAAAAAATGTGTGCAATGGACTGCAGCGCAAACACCTGGTAGAAGTAAATTCATCCTCTATAAGTTTATATATCTTAAATGACTTAAATAATATATTCATGAATCCCACAGAAGTAAAACGGAAGGGGCGGTTCATTTTCACAGGGTATAACTAACCAGTTCGTCTTGGTAGTGGTCAACTCTGCTTATCTTATCGATCCTCAGGGTGCCTTTGTAGTCCTGCTTCTTCTTCCTCTGTCTGAACATCAACAAGGCAACACTTTTTAATGCAGTTCATGAGTAACTGTCTGCAGAACATGGAATTGCTGCATTTGTCATGTATAAATGGTCTAGGATTTAATTTGTATAGTAAAAACGTTGTAATGTTTTACATTAGTGTTTGAAGAGTGGGGTCAGGTGGCACAACGTTGGTGTCAAGAGGTTGTCTTCAGCTTGACACCGAAGATTGTCAACGCTGGAAGAAAAAAAATCAAAAATGTGAAGATTACAGAACAGATGGGTCATTTGACAGCAAAAGGTCCGAACCTTCTCTTTTTAAAAATCATCTGATACCACTAGTTCTGACCAATATTCTAAAATGCGTTATTAAACAAAACAAATGGAAGTTATATCCCTGGTCCACTACTATAGACGCTGAAGTTCAACAAAAAACATTATTATTGACAAACGATAACTAGCATATTGAGAAGTTACTGCTTGTCAACTAGACAGACACAATGGATGTTCAGCTACCTAGCTAGAGTACCAAATACATTTATAACTACCCCTTACTGTACAAACCTGCAGATAGCTTTCAGTTCATCCAACGTTTCTGGTGCGATTCCCATTTCCTTTGCAAAGTCGGCATCTTCAGTCTCTTCGTATTTATCCTCGTATGAATAGTCAATTGGTTTTTAATTTCTCAAGCCATGCGGTTCTGAATGAGCCAACGTGGAATGGTTTGGTGTTTATGTCTTTATACTCAAAAACTGGAATATTTTCGTTCACGTTTGAGCTGTTGCCCGCCGCCATTTTTTCATCTAAATGACGTCAAAACTCCCAGGTAACGCTGGGTAATAGGGAAGCTGTCTCGAGATGGGAAAATACAAGAGAAACTACCGATTGATTGAGTTATTTTACATTTATTTTATATTTATACACGTCACTTTTGCATTGCGCCGACTTCGCCATAAAACAGAGTGGGGCAGCCAGGTTCCAAATCGAATGCAATCAACTTTCAGCCGGGCAAAAACACGCCTACCAAACGGGTGCCCTGTGCTGTTGAGATTAATCATACCAATAACCCCTTCTCTAATACAGGCTAATTGTGGGGCTGCGTTTTGCATTTTTAAAATGTATATTTAACCTTTATTTAACTAGGCAAGTCAGTTATAGGACTAATTCTGGGCCAATTGTGCGCCGTCCTATCGGACTACCATTCACGGCCGGATTTGATACAGCCTGGTTTCGACTCAGGTACTGTCGTGACGCCTCTTGCAATGAGATGGAGTGCCTTAGACGGCTGCGCCACTCCGGAGCCCTGCAATTTAGGTGGTGGGTCCTGATTATGTAACCCCACCATGCATAATTTAGTAGGCTATTTTATAAAGGTGTCAAATGGGCAAGTTCTCTTCCTTCTGGTGAAAGATTAACTCCAAAGCCCAATAGCTATTTTTTTCGTCTAAATTCAGAGAGAACTATTCTTTCTTTCAACAACTGGTATCTTTTAGACCTATTCCCCCAATGTATTTATAAATACGTTTCTTCTTTATTTGATAATCGAACATGGCTCACGTGAAGAATGGGAACATCCAAAAGGTAAGACGTTTTTAGCCATACCAATTTTACTTATTTTTATTTGAATGTTCAATAGGCCTACATTTTATTTAAAGGTTAAATCTGTAATGTTGATATCATTGATGATCAGTCCTTGTAGATCTGTCCATGGATTTTAAAGTGGTTACATTTCAATAACAATGTTAAATATATGTCAACAGTCCTTCTTCCAAAGGACCCTTCTATGGATAAAATTGTGATGTAATTTTGGGGGTTATTTTGTATGTCCACTAAAATAATCTTCTATCTGTTGGGACTGACCAACATTTTTGTTGTTGTTGAGGAACTACCCAAATCCTACTTTCTATAGAAGCGTTCAATAGAATTGTTGTATAGAACATCATACACATTACTTTAGAGTTGGAAAGTGTAATTTGGTGAGGAACTAGCTGCCTAATAGCTTCATTGTTTTGTTCTTTACCATAAAAGGTCCAATGTTGCCTTTTTTTATCTCAATATCAAATCATTTCTGCTGTAACAATTAAGTGGGCTGCTTTACTAACCACGTTTCCATCCCCAGTTGTTATGCTATTAAAGTCATATGCTACCTTCTAAACAAATCAACAAAGACAGCTGTGATGGAAATAGGGGTTTGGGTACAATTTTATGCATGCAGACAGGCCTAATTTGTTCGTTGGACATGGTAGGATATTTTTGTGTCGTAAAATTGTTATGAGAGAGATGGCATACCATACCAAAGGGCTGTAAGCGCATCTATTGATATAATAAACACCATGTCCACGTAAAATTGGAGTCAATTTCTAAAATAAGTTAATATTTTCTAGATATGGTGCTGTTGGAACTACCCCACTAAAAGTCGGGAAACCATGCAGTTTATAGGCTACAGATGAATTGCATTCATAAACTCAGTATTACAAAAACAGACCTACATCCACACTGAGGAATAGCTAAATGATTTTGCGTTAAACCAGCGAGCTTGATCTGTTAAAATATCGAATATTAATTCAGGAACATGCACATGCAAGACTGATAGTGTGCTGTGAAAGTGCATTATACCAGAATCAGGTAGGCTACAAGTAGGGATGCAGGAAGAGGATGATGTGGGCCTACAGCAAGAAGTAAAAAAGTTTGCCCAACTAGGTAATCATTCATTATTTGGATTATCTCAATTGTTATCAGTAAAAACAAGACATCATTTGGGTAAATGCTCTAATAGGGTTCTCACTGCTGTGACAATGCAATATTTGTTATAGCCTACATGTTATAGGGCCAAAAACAGCTGGGCTGTTGAGGAACTACCATACCAATAGGGCTGAGGAACTACCTAGCATGCTGTTGAGGAACTACCATACCAATAGGGCTCTGAAATAGCTGTGCTGTTGAGGAACTACCATACCAATATAGGGCTGTTGAGGAACTACCATACCAATATACCAATAGGGCTGTTGAGGAACTACCATACCAATAGGGCTGCTCTCCTAGCTGGCTGTTGAGGAACTACCATACCAATAGCTGGGCTGTTGAGGAACTACCTAGCAATAGGGCTGTTGAGGAACTACCATACCAATAGGGCTCTCCCTAGCTGGCTGTTGAGGAACTCTACCAATAGCTGTGCTGTTGAGGAACTACCATACCAATAGGGCTCTCCTAGCTGTGCTGTTGAGGAACTACCATACCAATAGGGCTCTCCTAGCTGTGCTGTTGAGGAACTACCATACCAATAGCTGTGCTGTTGAGGCTCTACCTAGCTGGGCTGTTGAGGAACTACCATACCAATAGGGCTCTCCTAGCTGGGCTGTTGAGGAACTACCATACCAATAGGGCTCTCCTAGCTGGGCTGTTGAGGAACTACCATACCAATAGGGCTCTCCTAGCTGGGCTGTTGAGGAACTACCATACCAATAGGGCTCTCCTAGCTAGCTGAGGCTAGGGCTCTCCTAGCTGTGCTGTTGAGGAACTACCATACCAAATAGGGAACTACCATACCAATAGGGCTCCTAGCTGGGCTGTTGAGGAACTACCATACCAATAGGGCTGAGGAACTACCATACCAATAGGGCTGTGCTGTTGAGGAACTACCATACCAATAGGGCTCTCCTAGCTGGGCTGTTGAGGAACTACCATACCAATAAGCTGGGCTGTTGAGGAACTACCATACCAATAGGGCTCTCCTAGCTGGGCTGTTGAGGAACTACCATACCAATAAGCTGGGCTGTTGAGGCATACCAATAGGGCTCTAGCTGGGCTGTTGAGGAACTACCATACCAATAGGGCTCTCCTAGCTGGGCTGTTGAGGAACTACCATACCAATAGGGCTCTCCTAGCTGTGCTGTTGAGGAAACATACCAATACCATACCAATAGGGCTCTCCTAGCTGTGCTGTTGAGGAAACTACTAGGGAGCAAGCTGAGTTGTTTTCTATGGAACACAACCCTGCATCCCCGCCATCACACAATTACTGTTTACGCATTCTAAAAAGGTCCATACTAAATTGCAAACTGGTCAGGTGGGCATTTGAAAGTGTGTTCTCTATTGCCAATATGGCTAGCTAAGTTACTAAATACAGTCTTAGTGTTAGACTTTCACAAGGCAATTCAGAGAAGCAGATCGTCATTTTGGTGTGCATATATACTGAACAAAAATATAAAGGCAACAGCTGCAACAATTAACGATTTTACTGAGTTACAGTTCATATAAGGACATCAGTAAATTGAAGTAAATGCATTAGGCCATAATCTATGGATTTCACATGACTGGGCAGGGGCCACCCACTTGGGAGACATGCCCATCCAATCAGAATGAGTTTTGACATTGGCGGTGGCTTATGATAGAGAACTTAACATTAAATTCTCTGGCAAAGGCTCTGGTGGACACTCCTGCACTTAGAATTCCGATTGCACACTCCCTCGAGTCTTGAGACATCTGTGGCATTGAGTTGTGACAAAAATGCACATGTTACAGTGGCCTTTTGGTGTCCCCAGCACAAGGTGCACCTGTGTAATGATCAAGCTCTTTAATCAGCTTCTCGATATGCCACACCTGTCAGATGGATCGATTTATCTTGGTAAATGGGAGAAATGCTCACTAACAGGGATGTAAACACATTTGTGCTCAAAATTTGAGAAGGTTTTTGTGCATATGGAACATTGATGGTATCTTTTATTTCAGCTCATGAAACATGGGACCAACACTTTACATGTAGCATTTATATTTTTAATCAGTATATTATCACAGCGCTGGCAAAGATGGTTGACCAACTCCCTGACCAAAATGACTGACATTTATTCCATCATAAGAAGATTGATGGCCATTCTGATATTCTAATTCTATGTGCATGTTACTGTACAGCCCCTGTGTCCCAAGGTCAAATCAAATCTTATTGGTCACATACACATGGTTGGCAGATGTTAACGTCAAATGTAGCGAAATGCTTGTTCTTCTAGTTCCGACAGTGCAGTAATATCTAAGTAATCTAACAATTCCCCAACAACTACCTAATACACACATCTAAAGGGGTGAATGAGAATATGTACATGTAAGTATATCGATGAGCGATGTCCGATCGGCATAGGCAAGGTGCAGTAGATGGTATAAAGTACAGTACATACATACACTGCTCAAAAGAATAAAGGGAACACTTACATTGTGTTTAACTCCAAGTCAATCACACTTCTGTGAAATCAAACTGTCCACTTAGGAAGCACTGATTGACAATACATTTCACATGCTGTTGTGCAAATGGAATAGACAACAGGTGGAAATTATAGGCAATTGGCAAGACACCCCCAATAAAGGAGTGGTTCTGCAGGTGGTGACCACAGACCACTTCTCCGTTCCTATGCTTCCTGGCTGATGTTTTGGTCACTTTTGAATGCTGGCGGTGCTTTCACTCTAGTGGTAGCATGAGACGGAGTCTACAACCTACACAAGTGGCTCAGGTAGTGCAGCTCATCCAGGATGGCACATCAATGCGAGCTGTGGCAAGAAGGTTTGCTGTGTCTGTCAGTGTAGTGTCCAGAGCATGGAGGCGCTACCAGGAGACAGGCCAGTACACCAGGAAACGTGGAGGAGGCCGTAGGAGGGCAACAACCCAACAGCAGGACCGCTACTTCCGCCTTTGTGCAAGGAGGAGCAGGAGGAGCACTGCCAGAGCCCTGCAAAATAACTTCCAGCAGGCCACAAATGTGCATGTGTCTGCTCAAACGATCAGAAACAGACTCCATGAGGGTGGTCTGAGGGCCCGACGTCCATAGGTGGGGGTTGTGCTTACAGCCCAACACCTTGCAGGACGTTTGGCATTTGCCAGAGAACACAAAGATTGGCAAATACGCCACTGGCGCCCTGTGCTCTTCACTGATGAAAGCAGGTTCACACTGGGCACATGTGACAGTCTGGAGACGCCGTGGAGAACGTTCTGCTGCCTGAAACATCCTCTAGCATGACCGGTTTGGCGGTGGGTCAGTCATGGTGTGGGGTGGCATTTCTTTGGGGGGGCCACACAGCCCTCCATGTGCTCGCCAGAGGTAGCCTGACTGCCATTAGGTACCGAGATGAGATCCTCAGACCCCTTGTGAGACCATATGCTGGTACGGTTGGCCCTGGGTTCCTCCTAATGCAAGACAATATGTGGCTGGAGTGTGTCAGCAGTTCCTGCAAGAGGAAGGCATTGATGCTATGGACTGGCCCGCCCGTTCCCCAGACCTGATCCAATTGAGCACATCTGGTTCATCATGTCTCGCTCCATCCACCAACGCCACATTGCACCACAGACTGTCCAGGAGTTGGCGGATGCTTTAGTCCAGGTCTGGGAGGAGATCCTTCAGGAGACCATCCGCCACCTCATCAGGAGCATGCCCAGGCGTTGTAGGGAGGTCATACAGGCACGTGGAGGCCACACACTACTGAGCCTCATTTTGACTTGTTTTAAGGACATTACATCAAAGTTGGATCAGCCTGTAGTGTGGTTTTCCACTTTAATTTTGAGTGTGACTCCAAATCCAGACCTCCATGGGTTGATAAATTTGATTTCCATTGATAATTTGTGTGATTTTGTTGTCAGCACATTCAACTTTGTAAAAAAAAGTATTTAATAAGAATATTTCATTCATTCAGATCTCGGATGTGTTATTTTAGTGTTCCCTTTATTTTTTTGAGCAGTGTATGATATGAGTAATGTAAGATATGTATACATTATTTCAAGTGACTAGTGATCCATCTATTAAAGTGGCCAGTGATTGGGTCTCAATGTAGGCAGCAGCCTACAGTTAGTGATGGCTGTTTTAGAAGCTGTTTTTCAGTCTCTCGGTCCCTGCTTTGATGCACCTGGACTGATCTCGCCTTATGAACAGACAGTGGCTCGGTGGTTGTCTTTGATGATCTTTTTGGTCTTCCTGTGACACCGGGTGCTGTAGGAGGGCAGATAGTTTGCCCTCTGGTGATGCATTGTGCAGACCGCACCACTCTCTGGAGAGCCTTGCAGTTGAGGGCGGTGCAGTTGACGTACCAGGCTGTTATGCAGCCCAACAGGATGCTCTCAATTGTGCTTCTGTAAAAGTTTGTCAGGGTTTGGGTGACAAGCCAAATTTCTTCAGCCTCCTGTGGTTGAAGAGGCGCTGTTGATCCTTCTTCACCAAATTCTCTGTGTGTGTGGACCTTTTCAGTGTCTGTGATGTGTACGCCCAGGAACTTAACTTTCCACCTTCTCCACTGCTGTCCCTTCGATGTGGATAGGGGGTGCTCCCTCTGCTGTTTCCTGAAGTCCACGATCATCTCCTTTGTTGACGTTGTTTTCCTGACACCACACTCAGAGTGCCCTCACCTCCTCCCTATAGGCTGTCTCTTTTTGTTGGTAATCAAGGCCACTACTGTTTTGTCATCTGCAAACTTGATGATTGAGTTGAGGCGTGCATGGCCACGCAGTCGTGGGTGAACAGGGAGTACAGGAGGGGCTGAGCACGCACCCTTGTGTGACCCCTGTGTTAAGGGTCAGCCAAGTGGAGATGTTGTTTCCTACCGTCATCACCTGGGGGCAGCCCGGGGCAGTCCAGGACCCAATTGCACAGGGAAGGGTTGAGACCCAGGGCCTCTAGCTTGATGTCGAGTTTGGAGGGTACTATGGTGTTGAATGGTGAGCTGTAGTCAATGAACAGCATTCTTACATAGGTATTCCTTTTGTCCAGATGAGATGGGGCAGTGGGATGGCGATTGCGTCTGTGGCCCTGTTGGGGCGGTATGCAAACTGAAGTGGGTCTTGGGTGGCTGGTAAGGTGGCGGTGATATGATCCTTGAGTAGTCTCTCAGTGCACTTCATGATGACAGAAGTGAGTGCTATGGGGTTTTAGTCAATTAGTTCAGTTATCAGTGACACTTATCAAAATTGGCTTTTCAGAACCGGTATATAGGTATGAGTGTAAAGAGCTAACCTACGTCAATTTTGTTTTAAAACTTCGCCATCGGCCAAAACGGGGCACCTGGCTCACGCCTAGGAAGCAGCACGGTTCTAAAACTAATGCAATCAACAGTAACCTGGTTCACCTGGGGTATTAAAGCCTTGTTCACATTGGCAGTTTGAAATTACTCAAATCCATATTTTTTTTGCATTTCTGAAAAGAGTCTTCTTTTTCCTGCATTCTGAACAGCCAAAAGCACATGGAATCGGTTCTTTTAAGACCCGCTTCAAAGCCCTTTTGTTGGTCGTTTGAAGTCCGGTACAAATCTGATTCCTGGTGCTGTGACTTGTCTTAACGGTCAAATCTGATTTATTTTCCCTGAAGTGGTTTTTAGACTGTTATTCTGCATATCTTATTATTTGCGAGCCACGACAGTTTGACAAGAACATGTGGTAGCTAACTAGCTTGTTAATTGTTGACAAACAAATTAGTTTGTGTGCTAGAGAGCTAAACAGCTAGCTAGTTGACTGCTGTGGCTCGCAGTCAACTGTGGCTAGCAGTCAACTATTTTGAAAGTTGGACTGTCTTATTCTTTGAAGCTCAAAACATTTCTTTACACTGATTGAGTATTCCAAGCACCTGGGAAACGTCCATGGCAGGCATTGTTGTCACCTTAGCTTGTTATATAACTTCTGAGTGAAAGGAACCACGAGCACCACCACCAATCAGCCTACACCATTGCACACACACCCGTCATTACTATGACAACTAGCATAGCCATGTCAGCAAATGACTGCAGTCTGAACACACACCCAGCCGATTTGGTCACTTGTAACTTGCGGTTTGGACAGTCAGTATTCCAAAGCGGATTAGAAAAGCAAAACTGATTTGAGCGGATTAATAAACCCCTCACTGTAAGGGACTTCTTTGTTATTGCCTTCCCTTTGAAGTAATAACTGATTAGAAACACCTCAAGGAAGAGGGTAAGGAAGGATACACTTAAGGAACTTGAACGAGGCCCAACATTCTCAATTATCCAATGGGAATCCTGTGACAAATGCACTGCTATACCAAAGAAGAAAAATAAATTCACTGCGATGGTATTTCGATTGATTCTCACGAGGTTACGTTTACACTTATCCCATGTCTTATATTTGTCCACTAATTGGCCTTTTGACCAATCAGATCAGCTCTGAAAAAGAGCTCTGAAAAAGAACGGATGTGAAAAGCTCCAATGGGATTGGTCAAAAGACCAGTTAGTGGAGAGAAGTATGAAAATATTTCTGCCTGTATAAACACAGCCAAAGGGCTTGCAGAATGGCTAGGCACTGATGATGGCTCCTTGTGCAGTTGATAAACTTGATTTCCTTGACTTTCAGATGGACCCAGAGGATCCCTTTCTCCTGGTACCTGATAAGATGTAAGTCTCCTACTTCACAAGTCTTTGTTAAGATACACACTGATTTAGCTCTTCCCTCTATGTAAAAAGAGCTATGTAACCATAGTTACAGTATTAATGCCTACAGCACAAATCTCAGCCGACGACACATTCAACATTGTGTTCTGTGTCTAAATAGATATTTACTACAGTCTGCCACATGCTGTGATTGCTATAGCCCCCATACTCAACTGGTGGACTGCAATCCGGACCCAGAACAGGGTCAATGTGGACTCAAGTTTTTTAGGAACTCTGTTGGGATTTGACCCCTGGTATCATATAAACACACAAGACATGGAAGAGTGTCGAATTATAGGAAAGTAGCTTTAAAGTTTCCAAATTCTCAACGCCAGCAAGAGGGGTTTGAAGTTTGGAATCGCATGGGTTGTGAGTTTTATTTTATTACGCCAATAAATGACCTTTGCCGCCTAGGACATTTTGTTACCCAACCTTCTCAAATAGTACTTGAGTAACCCTTTGGCTGATTTTGACAGGACTCTAGAAATGACATCCATGTATGGAACATTACTGGAGAAATACTACACCTGATCTGCACTTCTGTTTCCCTTCCCAGGAAATCCCAGATGGATTTAGAGACTGCGTTGCAGGATAGTGCCAAAGCCCTTGACCTCTTCCTCAACAACCGGTTCTCAGACGCCTTGGATCTCCTCAGACCCTGGTATGTCCCAGTCAACTTCATCATAGCTTGCCTTGAGGCTTTACATGCTTTAAGATGAACTGCTCATGTCTGTCTCTAATAGTGATTGGCGATGACCTGTTCGGTAAAGTGTATTCTACTGCAATATTGCCAACACAAATTGTCCTAATTGGCTACCAGAAACTGTCCACCTTCTCTGTGTATATTCATTGGTTGGTCACATTGGATCCATTTCTCAATAAAAATGCTTCTCGAGTTTCTTCTGTTTCTGAAGGGCTTTGTCATGTTCTCTCAGGAGGAGCCAGAGTATGTACCACGCTGTGGGCTACAGCAGCATGCTGGCCATGCAGGCGGGCATGACCTTTGAACCCAAGGATGTTGAAAAGGCCATGACTGCTCTGAAGGAGTCTCTGCAGACGTGCCAGATGTACGGTTTTGCTTCTCTCATAGAAATGACATGAATGTAGGGCATCTCATTCTATAAAGTTTCAATTGCCAATGCATTGAAGAAGCTTTATCTCACACGTCAGATTCAGACATTTTTGGGCAATGGCAGGACTTAGAGCTAGAGTCTTGAATCGAAACAATAGCTAAGCGGACACCCCGCCTCTGTTTTGGTAAAAAGCTGAAGGATGGACCTGGAGTAATCCAACAATGGATGATGCAAAAGGACTGTTAGTTTGCAAACATTGGAGTTACCCCATCAGAACCCAACATGTACATTAGGTTATGACAGTTGAACTACGCTCATGAGGCATTTATCAGTGTTATATTCTTCAAGAATCAATCGTAGTGTACATATTACACATTTTTGTCCAAAGGTGGATGTAGCAACTAAGGATTGTAACTTTTAACACAGTACGTTATCTCGTCACAGGTTCCGGAAGAAGACTACCATGGTGGAGGCCATCACTGAGATGTTTTACAAGCAGCCAGCTGACGACTTAACTGAAGGTGTGATTGGCTACCATCTCCGTGATGGCTGTAGGTTATAAAGGAGGATATCAATATGTCGACATCTAGACATCCATACATGTAGTATGTGTCATCCATACTGAAATATACATGTTTCATGACTGGCCTTTTGATTGATTTCATGTATTTTATTGTTTGGGTTGTCATGCTTCAGGATGCCCAGCACACATGGGGTTAAAATACTATTTTCTGTAGCAAAATTATAATATATGCACAGAATAGTTTTTGGAAAGTTTTCAGACCCCATTACTTTTTCCACAGTTTGTTAAGTTATTCTAAAATGTATTAAATTACTTTTCAATCTACACACACACAATACCCCATAATGACAAAGCAAAAATATGTTTTTAGAAATGTTCGCTAATTATTATTATTTTTTTAAATCATGTTTACGTACATGTTCAGACCCTTTACTCAGTACTTTGTTGAAGCAGCGATTACAGCCTTGATTCTTCTTGGGAATGTGCCTCAACACAATCCTGTTTTGGCGCTCTACAGACAATTCCTTTGACCTCATGGCTTGGTTTTTGCTCTGACATGCACTGTCAACTGTGGGACCTTATATAGACAGGTGTGTGCCTTTCCAAATCATGCCCAATCAATTGAATTTACCACAGGTGGACTCCAATCAAGTTGTAGAAACAGCTCAAGGATGATCAATGGAAACAGGATGAACCTGAGCTCAATTTCAAAGGGTCAATAGCAAAGGCTCTGAATACTTTTGTAAATATATTTCTATGTTCTGCAGAAATGTCTAAACCTGTTATTGTGTGTGTAGATTGACAAATGTATTTAATCAATTTCAGAATAAGGCAACGTAACAATGTGAAAAAAGGGAAGGGGTCCTGAATACTTTCCGAATGCACTGATTACATGTACTACATCCACATTGGTTTAAATGTGTGGGTCTGTTCTGGACTTTTGACTGACGGGCACCTCTCTTTTTTTTTTGCTCCATGCCCGCTGCAGAGGAGATGCATGCGGAGTTGTGCTATGCTGAGACGCTATTGCAGAAGGCTGTACTCACTTTTCTGGACGAGAGCATGATCAGCTTCATCAAAGGAGGCATGAAGATCCGCAACAGCTTTCTGATCTACAAGTGGGCAGTTTTTGATTTAGTTATTTTATTTTTTCTTCACACGACTTACCCTGGTCTTGCATGGTTTCACATGAACTGGTTGATATAATGTGAAAAGGATATTAAGTTTTGTGTTTGGGTAGTCCAGCCACAGGTGGCTGGTGACTCCTTAATTGGGGAGGACAGGCTCAAAGTAATGGCTGGAATGGTATCAAGCACATCAAACGTGGTTTCCATATGTTTGATACCATTCACACCATTCCAGTTTATTATTAGCCGCCTCTACCATCCTGTCACCAGCCTCCTGTGCTTTCAGTATATGAATGACTGTTCTCAGAATTGATGCACTAGAAAGCAATGAATCAGATGTTATCAAGCAGTGATTGTTTTTAGCAGGGTCACATTTGAGAGTCAAGTATTTTGGGAGATCTTGCATGGTTGATACTGTACTCAAGTTCATAGTTCAATATGTCATTCTGTCCATGAGCTGCTGTTGTCTATAAATGTTCTGTATTATGTCATGTTTTGTGTGGACCCCAGGAAGAGTAGCTGCTTCATTAGCAATGTCTAATGTGGATCCTTATAAAATAACCAAATGCCTGTTTGGCTCCTCTCTACAAGGGAATGTGATGTTATGTCAACCATGGCCAAGAACCAGTCTGACCAGATGAGCACACAAACTCACTTCAGGAGCGGTGTGAACATGGGCATTGGTTCATTTAACTTGGTAAGAGCGTTGGTGTTTCAGCTTCAGCGTTATGGGTGAGGTAGAAGATGGTAGGACAGGCAGATTAATAAGAGTTGCTAAAGCGGTCAAATGTAAGATTACAAATGTTTTTTCTCAACTCAAAAATGATGAATGTTTTTATTTTCTATTGGCTGTTTTTTTCCTTGACATGGAAGGGGGATTTTTGTTTTGTGGTCCTCAGATGCTGAGGTCACTATCTTCACCATTTGGTTTTCCTCTTTCAGTATTTGTCTCTCTTGCCGAGCAAGGTCCTCAGACTACTGGAGTGGATGGGTTTCTCTGGAGACCGGGTAGGTGACGAGGAGCAGTCTCACCACTTCTCTCTCTGACAGACTATTCAGCATCACACACCGGTCGCCTTGCAAAATACTCCTTTTCTCTTGGATAGTCCAAGTGGGGAGTCTATTTTTCTTCAAAGTAATTATTGTCCCCCAAAAACTGAGTGCTTGCATAAGTAAAAAAAGAATAAATCTGTAAATGTTTGAAATGATACATTTCTTTAGTTTACTTCCCATTATGTCTCATAATTAAGCCAATGACGATGCAATGAAGTGGATGTAGTTGATAGAGGCTTGTTGTGCAGGAAGTGGGTCTGTCCCAGCTGAGGGAGGGGGCAGCCAGCAACAGCCTGCGGTCCATCCTCAGCACTCTGTGCCTCCTGATGTACCACCTCTACATCAGCGTCATACTGGGTAAGGTACAGATCTAGGATCAGCTTTCCCTCCCCGAAACCTTACCATAACCTCGGAACCCTAAATTGGGGAAAACCCAAAAAGGACCCAAGACCTGTGTCTAAGGGCAACATTTGTCTTTCTCCTTAAATGCCACACGGGCCACTGGAGTTTTGAGGATAAAGGATGCCCTCTGGTGGTGATGATGCTGAACTGCTCCATTGTTACGACAGTACTGTGATCATCAACTGTCGCAGTCATGCTTTACAAAGTCACTTTGTCTTCAGCTGGTTTCTTATGTGAAGAGCATTTAATCCATTTGTATGGCCTATTAGGCTGTGTTTACACAGGCAGCCCATTTGTGATCTCGTTTCCACTCATTTATCTTTTGACCAATAAGGTGTTTTCACATCAAATCTTTTTCAGAACTGATCTGATTGGACAAAAGATGAATTATTGAAAAAGACGGGCAGAATTGGACTGCCTGTTTCAAATGTATCCTTAGATAATGGGTTTTAATTCACATTGATGCCTTGTCTTACCTTCTCTATAGGTACTGGTGAGGCGAACCTGGAAGAGTCTGATGTTCTTCTGAAGCCCTACATTGAAAAGTTCCCCCATGTAAGTGAACAGTCCCCCTCCTGCAAGGTCTTCCCACTTGCCCATCTCCTCCGTTAACATCGACTGTGGTTGTTCTCTAGGGGGCCCTCATTCTCTTCTACCAGGCCAGGATTGCTCTGCTCAAGGGTAACTTTGAATTTGTGAGTAATCTCCCTTTTTAAGAATGGCATCTTCATACATTTTCCTGGGTAGTATTCATTAGGTACCAAATGGAAGAAAACATCATTGGGAGCAACTTCCTAAACTTGTCCAATGAGAAACGCTTGTGTTCTGCTGTAAAGCATTTTGCTATGCGGTGCCCTAATGAATATGACCCTGTCTGCGATGTTACAAGTTATAAAATCGACCCCTCTGTCTAATAAGAACCATATCTCCTTGTTTTGTGTATCTGTCCGCCAGGCCCAGAAGAAGTTCCTGGAGTGCATAGCTGCACAGCAGGAGTGGCGTCAGATCCACCATCTGTGTTACTGGGAGCTTATGTGGTCCTACTCCTTCCAGCAGGACTGGCTGGAGGCATACCAGTATGCAGACCTTCTCTGCAAAGAGAGCAAGTGGTCCCAGGTATAGTACACCTGTAGCAGCCTAACTAAAACATTTAGGATGGAGTTCCCAGGTATAGAACACCTGTAGCAGCCTGACTAAAACATTTAGGATGGAGTTCCCAGGTATAGAACACCTGTAGCAGCCTGACTAAAACATTTAGGATGGAGTTCCCAGGTATAGAACACCTGTAGCAGCCTGACTAAAACATTTAGGATGGAGGTCCCAGGTATAGAACACCTGTAGCAGCCTGACTAAAACATTTTTAGTATAGAACATGGAGTTCCCAGGTATAGTACACCTGTAGCAGCCTGACTAAAACATTTAGGATGGAGTTCCCAGGTATAGAACACCTGTAGCAGCCTGACTAAAACATTTAGGATGGAGTTCCCAGGTATAGTACACCTGTAGCAGCCTGACTAAAACATTTAGGATGGAGTTCCCAGGTATAGTACACCTGTAGCAGCCTGACTAAAACATTTAGGATGGAGTTCCCAGGTATAGTACACCTGTAGCAGCCTGACTAAAACATTTAGGATGGAGTTGGAGTTCCCAGGTATAGTACACCTGTAGCAGCCTGACTAAAACATTTAGGATGGAGTTCCCAGGTATAGTACACCTGTAGCAGCCTGACTAAAACATTTAGGATGGAGTTCCCAGGTATAGAACACCTGTAGCAGCCTGACTAAAACATTTAGGATGGAGGTCCCAGGTATAGAACAGTACACCTGTAGCATTTAGGATGGAGGTTCCCTGACTAAAACATTTAGGATGGAGTTCCCAGGTATAGTACACCTGTAGCAGCCTGACTAAAACATTTAGGATGGAGTTCCCAGGTATAGTACACCTGTAGCAGCCTGACTAAAACATTTAGGGATGGAGCCTGTCCCAGGTATAGAACACCTGTAGCAGCCTGACTAAAACATTTAGGATGGAGTTCCCAGGTATAGTACACCTGTAGCAGCCTGACTAAAACATTTAGGATGGAGTTCCCAGGTATAGTACACCTGTAGCAGCCTGACTAAAACATTTAGGATGGAGTTCCCAGGTATAGTACACCTGTAGCAGCCTGACTAAAACATTTAGGATGGAGGTCCCAGGTATAGTACACCTGTAGCAGCCTGACTAAAACATTTAGGATGGAGTTGGAGTCCTAAAACATTTAGGATGGAGTTCCCAGGTATAGTACACCTGTAGCAGCCTGACTAAAACATTTAGGATGGAGGTCCCAGGTATAGTACACCTGTAGCAGCCTGACTAAAACATTTAGGATGGAGTTCCCTGGTATAGTACACCTGTAGCAGCCTGACTAAAACATTTAGGATGGAGTTCCCAGGTATAGTACACCTGTAGCAGCCTGACTAAAACATTTAGGATGGAGTTCCCAGGTATAGTACACCTGTAGCAGCCTGACTAAAACATTTAGGATGGAGTTCCCAGGTATAGAACACACACTTTTTGTTGATGTTGCATACACTGGAAAGGTGCAGTGAAATGTGTTATTTTATCGTACCATAGTGGTATGATGCCCTCTGGTGCAGATTAGGATCAAGTGGACATCGATAGATTTTTTTCACCTTGTGTACATGAACCAGTGACATTTCGGTTACTGGCCCAACACTAACCGCTAGGCTGCCCTAGCAGCCTAACTAAAACCATTTTACCTCCCGGTCACAGATTAAGGTCCTTTTCCAGTAACTCTCCTTCTTCACTTAAAATGTTTTTATCCATCCCTTACGGTCTTTCCTCCTTGCTCTTTACAGCTCCCCCATGTTCTAAAACTGGTATATTCCCTGGAGGTCTGGGTACAGATGGCTCATATTCATTGTGACTTTTGTTCTCTCCTGGCAGGCTGTATACGTGTTCCACAAAGCTTCCATCCTCAGCATGATGCCAGAGGAGGAGGTGAAGAAAACTGGGGAGAATGTGGAACAGTTGTTCAGGTATGTGTTGTCAATAAAGACATTTTATTTGTATGGCACCCAAAGATACTATACAACTTGAAAGAAAGTAGGACCACACCAAAAAAAAGATGACTATATTTTCAGGATGGCATAAATGTAATATTTACATGAATCATAAACTGAACAGAAGGCACTATTACAAAGGGAAGGTGGGTTGTTAAGGTTTATAGCTATGGCTACTTTCGTGTGTCTGATAGGCAAGTGGAGAGCCTGCGGCTGCGGATTGCAGGGAAGTCTATCCCAACAGAGAAGTTCGCGCGAAGAAGGCTCAGCGGTACAACGCCGCAACCCCAGTGACGCTGGTGATTCCTGCCGTGGTGAGAACTCTTCTTTTTTTTTTATTTAGTCAAAGCAATATACGGGAACTTTTAAAATG
Source organism: Oncorhynchus keta (assembly GCF_023373465.1). NCBI lineage: Eukaryota > Metazoa > Chordata > Actinopteri > Salmoniformes > Salmonidae > Oncorhynchus > Oncorhynchus keta. The sequence continues at coordinate 16,775,130 of NC_068436.1, forward strand.
TGGTATTTGGGTCTAAAATGCATTTTCCTCATGACAGGAAATGATATACGTTTGGAATGGCTTCACCATCATTGGCAAAAGGCCTGAACTGACAGAGAGCATTCTGGTCACTATCGAGAAAGCAGAGGAGCAACTGAAGAATGACCCAAGTGAGTTTACCTTCACAATGCTCTAGGTCTAATCTATGGGACGGTGTGGGGGTCTCAAGGGGAAAAATGGTCAGGTGTGGTAGAAATGCCAGGGCTGATTTCTGGTCCGTCAGCCCCTGTCTAACACAGAATAATCAAGGTTTTTTTATTTCTTTCCTCTCCCAGATCCATCAGAGTACCACGTGGATGACCAGTGCATGGTCCAGATGCTGATGGGGCTGTGTCTGCGACACCTGGGCCATCTGGACCAGGCCCAACTCTGCTTCACACACGTCATCTCCAGGTAAGGCTATTATCACCATTCTCTGATCATTGAGGAATGTGGTTTGTGTGGCACCTCAGGGGGCAGCCCACCATCTACTAAGACTATTTATTCACCCAAATGTAATAGATCTGTTGGCTTTCTTACAATCTGATTGTTGTGATTTGTTTTGACAGTGAAAACAGGATCAAGCATGACTGCTACCTGGTGCCATACAGCATGTATGAACTGGGTCTTCTCTACAAGCAGCAAGGAGACTTGGGGAAGGCTACCACCACCATAGAAAATGCCAAGTAAGTGTCAATTGAAACCAGCACTACTTTAGATGCATTGTTTGTTGCCTGGGATGAAGAGTGAATGTTATTAAGACGTATCTGGATGTTTACAGGCAGAACTACAAGGGTTATAGCATGGAGTCGAGGCTACACTTCCGTATCCATGCTGCCCTTAACACAATGGGGACTTCGGTGGCCAAACTACCACCCCACCGCACGTCAGCTTGAGGTCGTGAAGGTCAAAGGCACCACTGCCAACGAGGAAATGCTGAATATCTTGGTTCCATTCTACCTTGATATGGAGGTGTACAGACTTGAAAGAGTATTGATTATAGTACACATAGAAAAAGCCTGCACTTAAAATGTAAACTTGCAATATGACAATTTCAGTCTTTTCTGTAGGGCCGACTCATGACTAGAGATTTGAGTACATAACTCATTTTAAGCACAAATCTTCCATTGTAATTGATGCATAATTTACAAGAAACATGTGAGCTACACACTTGGACCTTAAGTTAGGATATGGCCTAAATGTTTTGGGTTTAGCCTTTTGATTTGAGTCTGTAAAGACATGTACCTGTACGGTTTCTGTTCTCTTATACTTATGTTCTATACACATAATGCTGTTATACATTCTGCTCTGTTTAATTTTCTGCTAATTTTAACCAATTTACATTTGAACACATGGTTCTTTATTATCCACGTCTGAAGGTGCACTGGAAATGCGAAGTTGTACCTGTCATTGTACGAAGTGATTACTCAAAAGATTTTGACAAATAAAACTGTTGGAATGGATGAATGAGTTTTTATTTTTTGCATGAATTGTCTGCCATTCATTCACTGACAATTAGATCCGACAATGAGCCCACTTGTCACTATCAGATCTCAATAACAAAACGCATCACACCTACAAAACTGCACATTACTGTTGTCTGCGCAGCAAACTATAACTGTTCAGTCAGTTTTCAGAGGATGCTTTTTTGTTACTATTCAGTACTGTATCCAAATCTGAGGTTGTTATAGCGCGTTTACTGTACAATCAAACTCCAACCGATATGTTTCAGGTGGTTTGTGTGTGTATATATACAAACAAAAGTACGTGGACACATCTTCAAATTAGTGGATTCGGATATTTCAGCCATCCGTTGCTGACAGGTGTATAAAATCGAGCACACCGCCATGCAATCTCCATTCACACATTGACAGTAGAATGGCCTTACTGAAGAGCTCAGTGACTTTCAACGTAGCACCGTCGTAGATGCCACCTTTCCAACAAGTTCGTCGAATGTCTGCCCTGGTCAACTAAGTGCCGTTATTGTGAAGTGGAAATGTCTAGGAGCAACAACTGCTCAGCGGTGAAGTAGTAGGCCACACAAGCTCACACAACGGGACGCCGAAAGTTGAAGCATGTAGCGCGTACAAATCGTCTGTCCTCAGTAGCAACAAACTACAGAGTTCCAAAATGCCTCTGGAAGCAAGGTCAGCACAATAACTGTTCGCCAGGAGCTTCATGAAATTGGTTTCCATGGTTGAGCAGTCGCACACAAGTTTAAGATTACAATGTTCAATGCCAAGTGTCGGCTAGAGTGTTGTAAAGGTTGCAGTTAAACCATCTGGCAGTCTGACGGACTAATTTGGGTTTGGCGGATACAAGGAAAATGCTACCTAAAGTTGTGGTAGAATAATGGTCTGTGCCTGTTTTTCATGGTTCGGGGCTAGGCCCCTTAGCTCCAGTGAAGGGAAATCTTTACGCTACAGCATACAATGAATGACATGCTAGACGATTCTGTGCGTCCAACTTTGTGGCAACAGTTTGGGGAAGGCCCTTTCCTGTTTCAACATGACAGTGCCACTGTGCTCAAAGCGAGGTCCACAATGAAATGGGTGTGGAAGAACTGGACTGGCCTGCACTGACCTCAATCCCACCGAACACCTATGGGATGTATTGGATCGCGGACGGCGAGCCAGGCCAAATTGCCCAAAATCGGTGCCCGACCTCACTAATGCTCTTGGCTGAATGGAAGCAAGTCCCCGCAGCAATGCTCCAACATCTAATAGAAAGCCTTCCCAGAAGAGTAGAGGCTGTTATAGCAGCAACGGGACCATCGCTATATTAATGCCCATGATTTTGGAATGAGGTTTGACGAGCAGGTGTCCACATTGTTATGTAGTGTATATTTCAGTGGGTTGGAAGTCATGCTCTAATATTGAGAAATCCAGAACAACCCCACTAAATGAGATCAGAATAATTGCAGCGTCCGATGATCACTGACGAAAGTGCTGCTCCGAACGTTCAGATGTGTTTTGCGATGACGCTTCTCGAGTATTTTCGGTGAGCCGAATCATTTGGCTCCGTCACGTAAAAGAGCCGACTCATTTGGCCCCCAAACGGCTCTGGTAAAAATGCTTGAAGGTGAGTTCAACTTTTTTGTATTTTATTTTACTTCAGATTCATCTTCAGCACCACCCCTACATCAACATATGTGAAAATGACAGCACGTGTCTATGTTTAATGGATAAAGGAAGGTAAGTGTTTCCAGTGACATCATTGATGTGCTTGACCAATTATTAGTAAGTGGTGCCTACTAATTGTCTAATTGGTTAACGTCATAGGAAGATGTGTTTCCAATCTTTTTGACTGCAAAACATAAACACTGTGTTTTCACATATGTTAGTGTGGTGCTGGAGATTATGAATATGAAGTTGAACATTTTAGAAATGTAACACTAGAACCAGTGAAAAAATAACACATTTCCAATTTAAAGCCCAAAAGGTAGGCTCCCATTATGTCAAATCAGGAAATGCACCTCCAAATAAATGTTTACCTGGCTGGATTATTAGATGGCGCTGAATTGTTTTTGTTGCATGGACCAGTTTGACATGCCCACTTTGTTTCTGCAGGGAAGATTCACCCTCTTTAGATAAATTACAAAATAATTATCTGCAAAAAAACTTTTTGAGATCAAAAGCAGTAGCAACACCAGTATCCACAGGGCCAAGGTGTCCACTTTGGACACATGGAAAAAAGCAGCAGCGGACATTTCTGAAGTCTTAACCAACGCGTCTTTACATTCATGAGAGTATCAATAATTTGTCACTTTTTCTGGGTCTATATGATGTATTGTTCAGTAGATTTACTATATATTATTCATTTTACTAGTTTTTCCTCATGATTTATTTGATATGCTATCTGATTGCCGGTGGGGGGGGGGGGGTAAAATATATAATTGTGTTGTATGAATACTATGATTTTAAATAATATCTTGATGTAAATAAAAAAAAGCTGTTGTAGCAGTATTTAAATCAGGGAGCCAAATAAACGACTTTCACTGATTCGGTTCCCGACGTTCACCAAAAAGATCCGTTCGTTCGCGAACTACCCATCACTACTGTCAGCTGAGAGCCGGGGGGAGGAAGAAAGATGGAAGGGAACAGAGACGAAGCAGAAAAATGTATAAATATAGCCACTAAAGCTCTTGAAGCAGGAGACAAAGACAAGGCGGTGAAATTCTTAAACAAAGCAGAGAAGCTCTTTCCAACCTACAAAGCGAAAGGTAAATATCTACGTTACCATATTTCCGTTCATTAGCCACGTTAGTTAGCCCGTTACACATTAAACACCGATTTAAAATACGATTTGGGAACTTGCCTTGGAATATTGTCACTTGCAATGCACGGATAATACTTAAACGAATACGTGATGAAATGGTTAAGTAACGTCATTAACGCTTTAAACTGCTCAGGGCAAAGGAAGAAGTGACGTTTCTTTAAATTGCTAACTAACGTTAGCATGCTATCAGTGTGTACTATGTCGCTAACTACTTGACGTTAGCCATTTCTTAGCCCATTTTGTTGATTTGATAAGGTTGACATCCACGGTTAAATGTCTCACTTGACAAGCTATGTTTCATTTTATAGTTATGTTTTAGCTCAGTGGCGAATGTGGACTGGCTATGCTAACTAGCCAATTGGCAAAGCTATTGCTAACTATCATTTACAAACTTTAGCTAGTCTATATGAGCTAGCTAAATGTTGGATTGCCAACTAATTCAGTTTTGCATTATGTGGTCAGTGGAGCGAAGTTCCCCATCTGGGATGTTGTCTCCCCACATGTATGGTATTTCGCAATAACAAGGTCAACTGACTAAGCAAGTGATGCCTATGCACCAGTTAGTTAGCCAGCTAGGGGTTGTTTCCAGTGTCCCCATTACAGAAATGTAATTTTAAAATGGGTATCAATGTAGGCCTGATACTAGCTTAGTAAGGGACTTGGCTAACTAGCCGGACACAAGCCATGCCTGGCTGTGGTTGTATTGATACATGGTGATGATCCAGCAGCTACCTCGGGCCATAAGCAATTGATCTGCTTATTGCTCTCAGCTGCCGTGATGTTTTGTAATTCATTGCTTTGTCTGTTGAAAAGTGCTTGTCTGTAATCAAACACTTGTATGTTTTGTGAGTGAATCGTGTGCTTGCAAGAGGCTGCTTGCATTATGGTCATTTGTGCAGCCTGCCACCTACCAATCATATTTAAAAGCTTCTGAAATGGTCAATACTAGTATGTCAGGCAGGAGACATATTTACCTTGTTATGAAGGTAAATGGCAATTTCCACAGCAGCCATATATAATAGAACACATATTAGCTGAACGGTTGGCTATGTGACAGTTGACAGCAATTATTCCTCATGTTGGCTTAACTCTCACATCATGCAGTTAAACATGACCGTTTACATTCACTAGGAACATTTAGTTGTAGTGAATACTCAAGGTTTGGTTAAAGTGTTTAAAATGGTCACCAAGGAGATGGCTATAGCAGCCTATTCACCTCACTCAAATCAATGTTTAGTTGGTAATGTTCATGGGATACAGCAGGTGCAAACAGTACAGTGAAATGCTTACTTGCGAGCTCTTCCTCACCAATGCCTTATTCAATATAAAAAATGGAAGGAAGTAGGAAAGTGGAGGTCTCAACTTCTGCTGAGAATCATTTTTTGGAAATGGAGGTAATGTGGCTCTTGCAGGATGAGGTAAGGGGGTTTGTAGGGATTCCACTGTCAGCAGATGAGGTAACGTGGCTCGTGCAGGACGAGAAGGTGTTTGTAGGGATTCCATTGAGCGCAGAAGAGGTAACGTGGCTCGTGCAGGATCAGGTTAGAGGGATGAACAGGCTTGTCCACCTCAATCCCTTAATTGAATGATTGACCCAGAGCTGAGGGAACAATGGTAGTGCATAAGCCAGAGCTAAGCTGGGGCCACGGTAAGGAATGACAGGGCAGTGGGCCAGGGAAAACCATCATCCTATTCACTTTTTAATTTCAGTTTTTATTTATTTCATTACCTCCCAACAAGAAAGAATAGTGGATTCTGAGGATTCAAGAAGATTGCATCTTGATTGAAGAAAAACAGCCACCGTCTTCAGTTCAGTGTCATGCAATAATACATTTACCACTTCAACCATTAAGATGAGTATCTTTCCCGACATGCCAGTATTCTCACTCTGGCGTGTCGATCCAACATAGTGTTCAGTTACCTGTGTAAACTTTCACACTAATTGCAGAGCTGTATTGCACAGTCAGGGTGCTGCCAGAGAGAACAGCGATGCACTAGGCAGTATACTCGGGCTGTTGCTTAGGCTGCTGCTGCAGTGGTCATGGGTAGACTGACACAGAGCGCTGCTTTGTGTCATTGGAAAAGCTTAGCACATTCTCATTGAGCAACCAGAGCTGTGTATATTCGCCTGCGGCTCTCATGGAAGCATGACCAGATCTCCACTACAGCTCGTCTATGGAAGCCAACTGGATGCTGGGAACAATGTAACCTTAGTTTCTGTGTGAACCGCTGATGTTCCCTTGCATGGTGGTCTGACTTTCAAGAGCCTAGTGTTTCGCCCTGTAAGATTGAGTGCCAGTTTTCCAGAACCAGATTAAGACTAGTCCTTGACTAAAAAAACACTTTCGATTGAAAATGAGAACGCTTTTTAGCCGAGGACCCGTCTTTAATCTGGTTCTGTGAAATTTGCCTTTGAAGTGCTTAGCTTTGTCTCTCTTTCTGAATGTGCCACGTCATGCTTTGTTCTGTCTTCTCTCTCTCTTCATCTCTCTCTTCCCTCCTAGCCTTGTTGGACACCTTGACGAGGAACGGCAGCTCTGCGGGGAATGGCACGCACTGCAGACAGCGTACTACAGACAGCTCCTCGGAGAGCACCAAGGCCCGGGCTGGTGGGCAGGACCAGGAGGCCGGAGGGGGCGAGCCCAGCACCAAGGGCTTCACCAAGGACCAGGTGGAAGGAGTGCAGAGGTGAGCAGGAGGCTTTTGACTTTTTTTCCACTTGATTGCTCACTCGCGTAATCTGTTTGGGATTGGCTATCTGTTTGTAAAATCTCTGTTCCGCCCTCCCTGACGGCCGTATGGTACGATCCTCTGTCCCACTTTTCATGTGTGCAGCATGCAGGCCTGTGTGTAGTTGTGTTGCTTCACTCTGGTGCATTCTCATGTGGCGATTAGGGCGGGAGAGCCACTTTCAGCCTGTTTGGGGTTGTTGACCCTGAGTTTTTGTAATCAATGTGAATTTAGGAGACTTGACACTTGGGTGTTCTTTTTTTCGTATGGCTACCTGTTAAGATGAGGAAATGGTGGATTGTAAATTCCCCTACTCACCTGAATTTCCTGTTGCATGTGTGTGTAAAATAGATCATAAGTTACATTTTTTTATTAACCTGATTGGTTCTTCTCACAACAGGAAATTGATAAGGATCTGTCACACGTCATGTGAGCATGCTCTCACACAAATCAGATGTATTTTAGATGAAACTGGAAGTATATCCTTCTCACCAAAAATAATTAACCCATGTACTCAGTCATTCTGTCTCAATCGAGGGACCATTAGTCAGTGCTTTATGCTTAACATTCTGACAGTAACCGGTCCTTCGAACCGGATGATGACTGAACCAAAGACAGGTGAAATGGAGGCGGAGAGGGAAGAACTGTCTCCACTGGAAGGAAGAGGAGGAGAGAGAGCAGCTGAGGGAAAGGTCTTGGAACAAAGGAAATATCCAGGAGCTAAGCCTAAAGCAACAAAGGCTTCATCCTCAACCACCAGCAGCACCAGAAGAACCAGGCCAGCACCTGGTTATCTTAAAGATTATGTGGTCGAGTTTCTGACATCAAAGGGCAAGCCCACCAGAGCTCACAGTGTTGATGGATCAACTATACGTTTCAGCCATCAACCATCCCTTTTGAGCCAAGGACCGGAAACTGCTTTGGAGCAGGAAAGTGGTCTACAGGAAGAACCCATGGAGGTGACTCCCACAACACAGGTCGACCAGCTTCCTGAGGCAGGCTCCGCTCACCCCTTAAAAACTAATGGGAAATCGTGAAGCACTCTTGACGGAGTGGAAGTTTGACCAGTGGATACCCCTTTGGAAGTGGCCATGGCAGCCGCCATTCACTAGCCCTCAGCGATTCACAGACCGCTGTCCTACAAGACAGGATGAAACTATTAGCTTTGGAGGAAATTGAGCGTCAGATTGAGCAGGAACGACAGGCTGACGAACGATGTCACCAATTGGATGTGCAGGCCCGTAGAGCTCTACAGGAACGGGAATTCATTGCCAAGGACCTGGCACAGCAGCGACTGCACTGTCAAGCCAGAAGGGATTTGGAGGAGGCACGGATGGTCTCATCCTTCCTGGAGAGGAACGAACAGGGAGTTTACCTGACCACCCCTCCACATGGACCTAACCTGTCTGCCTTTCTTTCCCAATCTGCCCCTCTGGTACCCCATGGCATACAGTCCCCGGAGACAGGCCACTCCACCAAAGCCCTCTATGCCAGTGACACAAGTTAGCATTCCCACATCTGGACAAAGCATCACTTCTTTGCTTTTCCGCCAATTACCAACCACGGCAAATCGTTCCTCTCGTCCAGGGCCAGGCCAGTCCTCAAACATCAGGTGGGAGGGCTCTCACCCAATTCCGGCTGCCACCAATGGAGGGTCTGGGACAGTAGGGGACCGGCCCAATGAGGCCACAGTGGGTTCATCAGAAGTCCCGGGGTTATCCTTCATGCAACCAGAAGAGGGAGCTAACATTATGAATCTTCTAGTAGCCTCAGCCTATGGAATTCCCAGACCCAAACTGCCATACTTTGAGAGCGGAAAGGATAGTGAATTTGTCCTTTTGGAAATGGCATTGGAGAGCCTACAGGGTATTCAGTCATCTGTCAGAACGCTACAAATACCAAGTACTAATGGATCATTTACGGTTTCCCAGTGCATACAGGCTGGCCCAATCCTTTATGCACTCCGCAACACCATACACTGCAGCTCTCCAGGCCCTGAAGGCCAGATATGGTGAGCCACGCCAGCTAGTCCAGAATGAACTAAACAACATCCTGAACACGTTTCCAATTAGGCTAACCTGTACTAGCCTGATCCCCTAGTCTTTTACCATGGTAAGACCCCCATGCCTTACGCCTGGGCTCTGAAATCCATGTCCTCTCAAACCCTTTTACTAACCTGTGGATCAGGTGTCTCCAACCTTTTCTAGTGTAACAGTATAACTTTAGACCGTCCCCTCGCCCATACCCGGGCGCGAACCAGGGACCCTCTGCACACATCAACAACAGTAACCCACGAAGCATCGTTACCCATCACTCCACGAAAGCCGCGCAGAGCAAGGGGAACTACTAATTCAAGGTCTCAGAGCAAGTGACGCCACCGATTGAAACGCTATTTAGCGCGCACCGCTAACTAAGCTAGCCGTTTCACATCCGTTACACTAGCATGAGAGCTATTTTTTTTTTTTAAATCAGCAGCGCAAGGTGTATTTTATTTTCTAGCTATCAAATGGGCACATTCTTCTCTCCCCTGCAACTCTCTTCCCTGGTCCTTAGTGTAAGAGAGAAAGTAGTGTTCTGTTTTCTGTCAATATATCTGGTAAAAATAATTAAGCAATAAGGGCTGAGGAGGTGTGGTAGATGGCGAATATACCACGGCTAAGGGCTGTTCTTAGCACGACACAACGTGGAGTGTCTGGACACAGCCTTTAGCCATGGTATATTGGCCATATACCACAAACCCCCGAGGTGCCTTATTGCTCTTATAAACTGGTTACCAAAGTAGTTATAACAGTAACATCTCTTTGTATACTTTCTGATATACCACGGCTTTCAGTCAATCAGAATTCAGGGCTCAAACCACCCAGTTTATAATGGTTAATAAACAACTCTAAGGGGGGCCCTATAAAATCTGTGATTCCGCTCCCAAAATAAATGGACTATTTTCCCCAAATTATGTTCTGTTAAATTTTTCACTCTTAAAATTATTTTTGTTCATAGACAACCAACGGAATGGGATGTTCTGAGTCCATGTGAATGCTTAAATCACATCTCAAGACTATTTTAAAAATTGTAATTGCGCTTTTGGCGTTTTAATTTATGCATCTAGTGATTGGGGAATTTGCCATCTATGACGTGCCGGTCTAGCGATGGTTCTCTACTACTCATTTCATGGCAAAGTTTGCAAATGAGAAATAATAGATATAAATGATATACTTACTCATGATATACTTTTAATTTGAACATGTGGATAGGTAGCCTAGCTTACAAAACTAAAACTATTTAATTTATGGATCAAGCCTTAGTAGTCATTCTGATCTTTGCAGTTAATGTTTAAGTGATGGTTTTGGGGACTGTATTTATGGAAACCCACAAGACAGTTATGACATCCACTGGCTACACACAGTGATAAACTCACGCACCACATAGACACACAGGCAATATTGCTGGAAATGAATTGGCAGATATTGCCTTGTTTAAAAAAAAAAATAATAATAATACAAATGAAACAATTGTTTGTTAATAGTGGATAACCAGGGTGGGATAATGTTGCGTTGATTAGATATTAGCTGGGAGTTTAGTGTCTGATACTTGTGAGATTGTTTGCGGTGGAACAGGTGAAGGTCAGGTGATGTTAAACGATCATTGTGTCCAGATGCCCACCCTGGTTTAAAGCAGTGGTATTCAACGTCTAGGTCAGTGTCGTCGCCCAAAATCAACCCTTTTTTTTTTTTTTTTATAATTACGGGGGGACTAGTTTATTATTTGTGACAATATACAATTGTTGCTGAGAATCATTTGAGAAATATAATTTTACTGAGTAAATGTATGTATTGGGTTCTTTTGATAAGAGATGAAAAGGCTATGAATTGAAGGTTATTTGTTGATGTAAAAATGAGATTTTCCAGATTACAGCTGTCGTTAGACTTTTTTTTGGGGGGGGGGGGGATCGTGAGAAATGTTAAAATAAGCTATGGTTTAAGTGCCAGGATGTTATACTCATTTCGGCTCATCTAGTTGCATTCGGTGCGCACGATACATTGGAAGGTGGGCTGCAAGGGATTGGCTACTTGAAGAGAACTTGGGCCTTAACAAAGCTACTTATTTGGGAAGATGCTAAATAGTGAAGCTTCTGCGTGGCGTTTCAAATATGGAATTTCTAGCTTCTCCGTTTCTTGTTCTCTTGGCCATCAGCGCTTTTAAACTAAATAATAAACCATCTTTTGTCAATGTGTCTGCACTAGGGATTCGGGATGTGGCTGCATTATTGATGTTATGTTAATCAGGCCTTTTGATTTGAACATAGATAGGTAGCCTACAAAACAAACTATTTAATTGATGGATCAAGCCTTAGCAGTCATTCAGATCTTGTTCCCAATGATCAGTGCTTTGTTACTGTCCAGCGGTTCTGAATTTGTGATTCACCTGACAGTTTTTTCTTCTTCTGTTCAATAGGCTTTTGATTTGAACATTTAAGTTCTTGTGTGTGTACTACACCATTTAATTTAATGTATATATGCTACAGCACTTTGATTTCACAAATATTTTGAAATTGAACTAAATGATCTGTTTCTGTCTTCAGTCCTTTTTAAATGAGAGATATAACATATGTCAAACTCATTCCTTTGAGGGCCGAGTGACTGGGTTTTCACTTCTCCCTTGTACTTGATTAATGGTCACTGATTAGTAAGGAACTCCCCTCACCTGGTTGTCCAGCTCTTAATTCAACAGAAGAAGAACAAACAGCAGACACTAGGCTATAAATGGAGTGAGTTATACACCACTGGACTGTATGCTCTACTGCAGTATAGGTTGAATGTGATAGGCCTACTGAGGCTGGTTATAGAGAGACTATAACTCCCTTCCTGTTTCGAGAAATTAATCAAATTGGCTATTATCAGGTTGGTTAATGCGATTCATTTCTGTTGAATTTGGGGGGGAATGGACCCGCATGCAGCCCCACCCACTCGGCCAATCAGTAGCCACTACTGTGTTGTGACACACTGCACACTTTTTACTGAACGGTACGTGCTAAATAGTATGGCAGCTAGTATGGGTCTTTGGCCACTGTTGTTGGACCCTGAATCATACCAACCGTGGGGGGGAGGGGTGTTCTAGAATGATCTCCCTTGAGAGTTCTTGTTAAACACCTCTCTTTCTGTGTCACTGTTTCATCATCGCTGTCCCCATAGGCCAGGGTAGGTGGCTGGGACTGGGAGCTCCGAGCGACTGATGTCCCTGCTGAACAGAAGTGTTGCTAATAATGGGCCGAGTGTAGCCTAGGCCTCCACCACCTTCCCCTAGCGAGGTCGTCTGACGGCAGTTAGATGGTTCTATTGGGCTCCGTGTTTTGTTTTCTCTAGCATCTTTATGGTTCGTTAATTAACCCTGCAGTTGACCTACAGGATCACTCATAATCCCCCAGTCCAATGTGGTGTACTCAGAGGGGTTAAACTTCTCTACTGTACTATGAGCCAGCCAATAACACACTTTTTATGTAGAGAAGGCTGCTGTTGAAACACTTACTCAGCTCAACATTTTGTAGTTGGGTTTGAAGTTGAAGCCTGTGGAATATTTGCAGTGTTTGCTGAGCTAAATACAGCAGACTGGTTGTCTGTGTATTTGTATGCAAGTCTTTCATGGCAGAGCTGTTTGGGTGGCTTGTTGTGGTCGGTTTTGTGCCATTTGTGCCATGTGTGTGTGTGTGTGTGTGTGTGTGTGTGTGTGGGCCGTTAATCAACTGCTCAATGAGGACACTGCAGTGTTTTACGCACCATACTACCCCTATGGGAACCTCAGACTCGGCAAGGTGCCCATAAGGCCAGTGAGAGGGGAAGGGCGAGGGACTGAGAGAGTGAGACAAAAGAGAGCTGTGACGCATCTCGTTATGGCAACACTCACATAGTGCTTGGTAGGCCTGACCAACATCTAGTCCCATTGTAAAGAGCATACGAAGGTATGTTTCTTTACTAAGATGCTGTGTTTGTTTAGAGACTAACCTGTATTTTTGTTAAAACAGGCCTACATGCAATGTAGGGTTTAACCTCCAATTGAAAGGTACACAGTGACATCAGCATATATTTGATTATTCTAATTGAATGTTAATGTAACAGTCTGGCAAGTATCTCAGGTGGTTCTCCTTGGAGACTGGAGGCAATCTCTCTTCTGCAGGTCATGCAATCGACTCTGTGTATTGCGTTTGAACTCTCCTGCTCTGTTCTGCCACCAATGTTGATTTGCCCTCTTGTGGTTTCAAATGGTACTCCAGGAGCACAGTTTTCTAAACCCAGAGGTGCAACATTGCAGACTTCCTGGAACGCTTGCGAAACATACCAGAAGTGAAAATTATTCACTTGGATGTTTATTTTCTCTAAATGTAAAGGCACAACCTAGATACTTTCCAAACACTAGTTCTTGAAGCAAAACGTATCAATTAGAGTTTTTTTGTATTGCTTTTGGGCCAAATGTGATCTGTGCTACAACCCTCATGATTAATTAGATCCACTGCATTGGTGGTCTATCTGTTTCCTGGACATGTGTAACATAGCCCTGATGAATCACTCACTGTCATCTCTCTTAAAGGATAAAGCGGTGTAAGGACTACTATGAAGTCCTGGGCACCAGCAAGGAGGCCAATGAGGAGGAGCTGAAGAAAGCCTACAGGAAACTAGCACTCAAGTTCCACCCAGACAAAAACCAAGCCCCTGGAGCTACAGAGGCCTTCAAAAGTAAGAAGTTTCACATGCATTGTTTTTGTGTTCGGTGCCAATCACATGTATCACAGGGCGCGATACAGCCAGCAGATGGACCAAAGACGGGAGAGAGCAGAGGGGAGGGGAGAGGTATGCATGTCTGGCATCTACAGGGGCGGCAGGGTAGCCTAGTGGTTAGAGTGTTGGACTAGTAACTTAAAGGTCAGCTTGGGGATTTGAACTTGCAACAAGGTACATATCTGTCGTTCTGCCCCTGGACAGGCAGTTAACCCACTGTTCCTAGGCCGTCATTGAAAATAAGAATTTGTTCTTAACTGACTTGCCAAGTTAAATAAATAAAAATGTGGCTGTAATGTAGGCTACAGGTCTTCACGGATCCACCTGTACTCTATTTCAGGACCCGGGCGAGTCACAGGTCTGGGTCAGATCATATATGATTGACATAGGTCTCGGGTATGTGTAAATTTAACCAACTTGTCCGGAAGGTACAAATCCGAATGCAACTGCTGCAGTAGAGGGAGAGAAATTTTATAATTTATGCTGCTGCTCTTGTTTTCACGAGTGGCGGGTGCAGGTTGTTGGCCAATCATTAGTCATCAAAGTGGCAATGGGCTACAGCCATCGAGCCTTACTCCGTGTGTGGCAAAAGTTAGGAGATATCTAATCAATGGAATTAAAATGACGGAGTTAAAGGAGACGAATAACCAATGGGTAGGCAGGCTGCTACTTATCTGAATAGAATTGTTTGTAACTGTAGGATCAGGAAGCGTATGCACTGCAGCCTCAGCCTACCTTAACGAGCTTTTCCCGGTTTGATGCAGTAAAGCCCCTGCACTACGTAATCATGTTTGATGATAAATAATCGAGCTATGGCAGCTATTAGTCTACTATAGTGCCAGTCAGCTTGGTTGGTTGCTGTCTCTCCCTCCCACCTGCTAGAATGGTCTCTCTCACTCAGCTCTGGTTAATAAAGTAGCTTTCAAAAATGACTTCTTCTGCTTCCCTCACTGATCGGACCGGGTCTGGAACAAGTGAGTCCCTACAGCATTGTTAGCAGCATAACTTTGACCTGCCACTAATTGAATTGGAATAGATTGAGGACTGGCAGAGTATCTACGTCTGGCCCCCCCGACGTAAAGTTTGCAGATCAGTGTTAAATGGAGCATCGGATCCGAGCCAATGTCTACTTTTTTGCTGACTTAATGTGACACTTATTGACCATGAGTGTGTTGTGGTTCTAACAGAGATCGGCAACGCGTACGCCGTGCTTAGCAACCCAGACAAGAGAAAGCAGTATGACCTCACGGGGCAGAGGAGCCGACCAGCCCTGGCCACGCCCACAGCCAAGGGTTTGACTTCCACCGGGGCTTCGAGGCCGACATCACTCCAGAGGACCTCTTCAACATGTTCTTCGGAGGAGGATTCCCCTCTTGTAAGAGACACTCATACAATTTGAAGTTAATTTCATCCAGTGGTTGCAGAGTTTGTCTCAATGTTTAATAAACAAGTCTTAATTCATTACATCAATTAAACACAATTGTCTTGCTCAAACATGAATGTTTATTAAATGAGTATTGTATTGCAAGTCTTTGCCGAGTCACTAACAGGGTACCTCTTCTCCACAGCGGCTGCCCACACGTTCACCAACGGCAGGGCGCGATACAGCCAGCAGACGGACCAAAGGCGGGAGAGAGCAGAGGAGAGGGGGAGGATGTATGTATGTATGCATGTCTGGCATCTACACTCCCAGATGTATACTGTGACTGTCAATATAATACCTACTGAGTCTGGGGTAACTTCAGGTCAGACTTCCATAGCAGACCCCCTCTACAAGCTATGGGAGTCTCGGCAGCATATTGCAGGCTCTGTTTTAGTGAAGGACGCAACCGTTCCAACGTTGACTGGGATGAGCTCTAGTTAATTTCGGTGTGCTACATAGTAAAGCAGGTAAACATGCATAGTCACTAACAGGACAGTACATGTCTTAAAATATTAAATAGTAATATATGCCATTTAGCTGACTCTATCCCAAGTGGCTTAGTCATGCGTGCATACATTTTACGTATGGGTGATCCTGGGAATCAAACCCACTATCCTGCTGTCGCAAGTGCCATGCTCTACCAACTGAGCTGCAGGACAAAAGTGAATGCTTAGTGATTTTTGTAATCTGTTTTCCAGGGAGGGTTCTCCATGTTTATCCAGCTGATACCCATCGTTGTACTGATCCTGGTGTCCATCTTGAGCCAACTGATGGTGTCTACCCCCCCCTACAGCCTCTACTCCAGACCGTACGTGTACACACACACACATACGCTGGGGTCGCGCTCAGTATGGATCACAGTACTTAAAGGTTTTGCCACAGAAAATGAAAATCTGTGTTCATATTGGACACATCATGCATTTAAGTGGTACCACTCCGTTTCAAAACGTTTTCTCCCACCTGAACACGGCCCAGGCCTTTAATTCTGTACCCCTGTTCCACATGCTCGGTGCTGAAAAATACTGTCCAATGGTGACATGGTTGGTGTATGTAACGGACACACCTACCAGTAAAGTACTGATGCATTTATTGTGTGTTTTCATTCCCATCGCCTCCTCTCTTCACCAGGTATAAAAAGCTATACTTCTCGCTGTTCTCAGAACAGCCGTATGTAACCTGATGCCTGTCCTCTGTCCTCTCCAGGTCCACGGGGCAGACGGTGAAACGGCAGACGGAGAACCTGCATGTGGATTACTACGTCAACAGAGACTTCAAGACAGAGTACAAGGGCTCCAATCTGCAGAAGATTGAGAAGAACGTGGAGGAGGACTATGTGTCTAATGTCAGGAACAACTGCTGGAAGGAGAGGCAGACGAGTAGGTGTCCATCATGCCTCTATTAGTTGGGCGCTATCCAGATGTTCATACCGTTTCTGTACCATACCAGGTACTACCAGAAGTATTAAAACAATTTAGGGGATTGGGATCTTGATCCAGGAGGAGATGAAATGTCTTTGCTGTAATCTAGCCACGTACCTACCAAGTTAGAAAACCAAATGCCTAGCTGAAGCTCTGACCTGGATATAATTGATTTGACACAGATTTCTTATAGTTATAAGCAGTGGCGTAGCACGCAGCCCCTGCAGGGTATAATTACAGTGAGGACTTCAATCAAATTAGCCCCATGTAAAGCAATACAAGTTACTCGTACAAAACAGGCATTCATTTCCTTCTATTTTGTGACGAAAGCATTCCCTCGACGTAGCTTAGTGTGACATTGTTGATATTGACTGAGTCTTCTGTTCATCTCCCCCTTCTCTCTCAGAAACAGACTTGCTGTATGCTGCTAAGGTCTACAGGGACGACCGCCTGCGTAAGAAGGCTGAGCTGATGACCATGGATAACTGCAAGGAGCTGGACAGACTAAATGACCTGTTCAGAGGGGGCTGAGCCCGCCCGATGCCGCAGGCTCCCACAGGACGCTTTTAGAAGAGATATATGAATAGATATATAATATGTATGTAAATGTTTTTTTTTAAGGAAAACCATGGAGATTGAAAGGAGGAAAAATACAAATAATTAGCCTTACCGTTGACGTTCTAAGTTGTCCCCATCCCTCCCCCAGTCCCCATCCCTCCCCCAGTCCCCATCGTTCCATCCTCCTCACCACCCCCTCCTCCCTGGGAACTGCCTTGCTGCATCTCAATGAACCAACTGAAGAATAGACCAACCTCCCAAAACACTTGAGATCCACAACTTCTTTCTCTTCTCTTTGCTTGTCTTTTTGTGTTTTCTGGAAATAAGAACCCACTCTGGAAATGAACACTGACTGGAAAAGCAGAAGGCATTGTGGTGGTGCCTCGAGTATTGAAGCGCCAAGCATTCTGCTGTAACAAGCAAATCACCGTCTTCTTCACTCTAGAGAACTACTTCACCTGCTTGACTTAAAAAAGATTTGTAGGCTCATCTGGAGATGCTGCCCTCCTTCCAATCCATACATTAGCAGTGCTAGTATTGTGAGGAACCCAGAGAATGCTTCCAAGCTACCACAGTGGAACCCACAGTGGAACTCACAGTGGAACAGTGGAACTCACAGTGGAACCTTGTGTGGAGTTACATGGACCTTGAAGTTCATTCCGCAGATGAAGAAATGACCACTGTCTCACTTGAACTTTTTTGGCCTGGGAAAAAATGTGAAGTCGGAACCATAATCTTCATCAATTGTATATTTTTAATTTTGAATGTTTGAAAATTTATGGAGTTATTTAAGTAGAAAAACAAGTTTTTCTTCATTGCTCGATTAATCATTTGAATAAACAATAAATTATTACCAGAAGCAGTTTTGATTTGTTTGAGCACAAGAGCTTGTGCAATTGTGTGTATGAAGCAGATGGAAGGGCAGGTTAAACACCCTTTTAAAATGTGTTCATAGTACTCAGACTGTAGGCCTATTCTCTCCACATAATATTCTCCCTGGCATACAGATCCATTACTCTAGTAGTTTGTATACAGTCTCACTTGTTTTGCAGGAAGCCTTGTTCTCAACCTAATATGGCCTCACCATATTTATGAGGCTTGTAAAAGATGTTGTGGATTTGTATGGCTACATGCTCCAGCTTGGTACCCAAACAGGTTGGTACTGTGATTCTTAACTGAAATGCAACTGAACAAGTCTACTAGAAAGGAGACTTTGCTGTTTTTCCTGGAAGTCCATGAGAATTGTGGTGTTTCTGAAAAATACATAGGTTATAGGCCTACAGTGATTATCACTTGTATTGATCAGTGGTGGGAAAAGTACTCCATTGTCATACTTGAGTAAAAGGAAAGATACTTTTGTACTTTTCTATTAAGGTAAGTAACCCAGTAAAATACTAAGTATTTGGTGTTAAATTTAAATGGTTTTAAATGTAGCAAAACTAAATGGAACTGCTAAAATGTACTTAGGTAGTAATAGTATAAACCACTTCAAATGATGTATATTAAGCAACCCAGCACACTTTTCTTGCCTTTTTAAATTGACATAACTGGGCACACAGACAATTTTCAAATGAAGCATTTGTGTTTAGTGAGTCTGCCAGATCAGAAGCACTAGGGATGTTCTCCTGATGTGTGTGAATTGGACCCGTTTCCTGTCAAAGTGTAAGTACTTTTGGGTGTCACGGAAAATGTATGGAGTAAAAAGTACATTATTTTCTTTAGAAAAGTACAGATACACCCCCCCCCAAAAAAAAGAAAACACTACTTAAGTAAAAATACTTAAGTGCTACACTGATGAATATTGCCTTAAAATCGAAAGCAAGAAAATTTCTCAGTAAATATCATCAAATCGGTCATGAATACACGTTCGTTCGTGGCATGCATGAACTTCGAACATCTGTGGGCGTTGAGTGACCACGTGTACTGTAAGTGCCATGTATCTATTGGCACTGATAGGTTTATTGCTGTCACGTGACTAATCCCATATCCCGGAAGGGAATTTCATGACAGGCGATTTGTTGACACCGAATAGAACCAATAGTGTAACATTTGGGAAAGTGTGAAATGATTTTTTTTACCGACGTTTGGTGCAGTCATTTAACTTTGGATTCACATGCCGACCAATTACAACTTTTCTAGCACCGGTGCTGTCATCATGCATCATAACAGTTGTATCCAGGTTTTTCTCGTTAGCTTACTATCTTTCTATGGATTTCTGAGCTGTGTGTCATGTAGTAAGGAACCTGAAACACCGGACTGGCGGATGACTTTAAAAACCATTCGCAATGGGATCCATAACATTGACAAATACCTCAACGTTGCTCTGGACTTATTTGGAGGACAAGATGGACTGTGTCACTATGAATGCAGCGATGGTAAGGTCTCTCAGGCAACACACAGTCAGTACTTGTTGGTAATGGAAATAAAAACATGGCCATAACTACTTTGCTTATGCAGACAGGCCATTTATTAAAAAGCTCCGTTGAAAGTGATTATGTTCCACAAACAAAGCAGATAAGCACCACTGTAGCCATCTTGAGTTGTAAACCATTAAACTGGTACAGTGCCACCCCAACACACACTGTAGTTTCTCTGAACAGGTCGTCTCTCTCAACAAGATTAAAGAAGAACTCTGAACACCTCTACCTTTGCTCTTTCCTTGCAGGTTACAAACCAGAACCCCGGCCTGGTTACAAACCAAACCCACCCAATGGATGTGGGTCACCCCTGTTCGGATTCCAGGTGAGCTAGTGTCATGTATGACTTTGATCTATAGCAGTGGTCTTCCCTATTAGTCCTGTGGGGGTGCAGTGTGTGCAGACCAGTCCAGCACTAACCCACCTGGTTTAGCAACTCATGTTTTTTTATGATTAGCAGAGACCTGTGTTTCAGACAGTGACGCCTGCACACACTATAGTGTATTGCTATAGCTGCGGCTCTTCAGGACCAGAAATGAAGACCCCCCCCCCACACACACACACACACAAAATGTATTTTATTTTATTGTCACACATATGTGCAGTGAAATGTGTTTTACAGGGTCAGCCATAGTAGGGCGGCTCCCCTGTACAGGGACCATTGTTTATAGGAATGTTATTACACCTGTCATATTATATATTGCTTTGAATATTTGTGAGCATTGATTTAATGGTCATCTCTTTTGTCTACTCTACAGTTTGACATCGGCATCCCGTCCTTGACCAAGTGCTGTAACCAGCACGACCGTTGCTATGACACCTGTAACCGTGATAAACACGACTGTGACGATGAGTTCCAGGAATGCCTGGAGACCATCTGTAGGAGATTACAGAAGATGTTGGGACTGACCCAGAGTGTCCAAGGTAAGATGGCAACTGGGTTGTGTTTATTAGGGCATGTAACAGAAAACTTTTTACAGCGGAACACGACAATGTGTTTCTTATTGTAGTTTCTGCCAGTTTGTCTGCTTTCTTCCACCCTGTTTCTTTCTGTTTTCTTCCATGTGTTGCCTATTGAACACCACGCTGATTAATGTATTGATATGCTCCCAGTGTTGAACACAGAGCAGGACTTGACTCAAGCATTCCTCACAGTTAATTCAATAATGTGCCCACCATCTTGTAGCCTGGTTAAATCATACTGAACCCTGCACTCACCATTGTCAATTGTTTCACTTTCACTTCACTGGTGAGTTCAGCATTCAGTCAGGTTTAACCAGTCTAACAATCTTGCTGGTGCGGAAGATCATACAACTCCCCCTGATGGCATTTCTGGTGAGGTCTATAATTTAGAGTGAGGTCTATATCCATATTAGGGCATGCAACAGAAAACGGGTGGTTCAAGTCCTGAATGCTGATTGGCTGAAAGCCGTGGTATATCATATCATACAACGGGTATGAAAAAACTGGTATTTTTACTGCACCTATTAAGTTGGTAACCAGTTTATAATAGCAATAAGTCACCTTGTTTTTTTTGTGTGTATGGCCAATATACCACGGCTGTGTTGTGTCGTGCATAAGAACAGCCCTTAGCTGTGGAATATTGGCCATATACCACACCACCTCGGGCCATATTGCTTAATTATAGTACTGCGATGTTGAGGGAGCTAGCACAAGCATTTCACTGCACCTTTTATTCCTACTGTAAACTGTGCACGTGACATAACATTTGATATTGATTCATTTTTCTGTGTGTTTCATATGTCTGTATATAATGATCAAGTCGTGTTTCCATGTCTCTCTCTATACAGCGTGTGAGAATACTGTGACCCTGCTGTTTGAGGCTGTCATGCACATGGGGTGTAAACCTTACATGGACAGCCAGAGAGACTCCTGCATATGCAAATTTGAAGTCAAGAGGGATCTATGAGCTGCCATCCAGAGGGGATTCTGGAATAGTCAAGCCACCAGAGAAACATTGAAGTCAATACTGTATCTTGGGATAGAGCTGTGGAAGTTTCCATTGATAACAATGTGCTAAGCCTTGTGAAGGGATGTGCTCTCAATGAATGAACGTTGGGTGATCTGAGTTTTTAAATTGCTATTTGATCATTTTGTAGAATTGTTGTTTAGTGGTTGTTGTCATGTATGTCATTTGTTTGTTCTGCCACACATTTATATGAAGTATAAATTAAGAGAGAATATGAATGAATGAGAATATGAATGTTTATAAAAGGTAAGAAGACATTGAAGACAAATGTATGCACATGATAATAATGCACATAATGATACAGTGATGAGGGTAATGGCTACATTATATTGCCCAGTAAGTGTATTGTTTTGGTTACACTTCTGTAACCGATGTGAAATGGCTTGCTAGTTAGCGGTGATGCGCGCTAATAGCGTTTCAATCGGTGACGTCACTCGCAAGGGCCGAGGATTTTGTGGAGCGATGGTTGACGATGCTTCGTTGGTGTCAGTTGTCAATGTGTGCAGAGGGTCCCTGGTTCGAGCCCGGCGAGGGTACGGACTAAAGTTATACTGTTACACTTCTCCGCCCATGCATTGGCTATATAGACCGCTTTATTTCGCATGTGTGGATAATGAATATGAGCAGCGAGAACGATGAGAGTGGACACTTGTACATTCTCTTGAACTACGTTTTGCATATAGGGTATAGCCTACCTGTTAGGACGGTAATTTGCAGGCAGAGACAAATAAATGGCTAAATAATATTTATTGAAAATGAAAGGTTCGCCCACCATAGGCTATCCGCGCGTTAAGCCTTTTCAATAATTTGTATTATTGAACCTTGACTAACGTTGGTTGAGCGTCCACTTCTTTCCATTATCATTTATTTACAGACACTGTAGTAAACTGTAGTCTAATCATATTTAATGTAATTTTCTTGAAAAGACGACTGCCACTTGATTCTCCTCCCACGCATAGGCAGCCTACTCCATTTCATTGACACCAGACTAATCTCTCGGGGACTAATTCATGTGGACAGATGAAACGGCGAGAATCTGTCAATGCACATGTGGTTGATGAGCAACATTGAGGGGTTCAATTAATCTGCCCGGGCGCCCGACAATGAGTGTTTTTTTACCGGGTGAAAGTTGATTGCGTTTGTTTTGGAACCGGCCTGCCTCCCGGGTGTGAGACAGGTGCCCGGTTCAAAGCCCACGGAGAAATCCGCTCAAAACGTAATTAGCAAGGGATACATGACCGAAAATGCCGTAACAATCAATACATTACAGAATTAAAACATACAACAATATGATCCAGCCCCAAAAAAGCATTTACACTACTCTGTAACAGTCTCCCATGAACATTTCAATTCATTCAGTGGCACTAACATATCTAGATGAATTATGGATTGTAGACTACACCATACCTCCGGTGCACAAGACAAGAAGGCAGTCTTGCTTAATAGTGCAAATGTCCTGAGGACTTTAAGTAGGTAGCCTAGTGGTTAGAGCTGTGGGCCAGTAACAGAAAGCTTGCAAGATTGAATCCCCAAGCTGACACGGTAAACATCTGTCGTTCTGGCCCTGAACAAGGCAGTTAACTCACTGTTCCTAGGCCATCATTGTAAATAAGAATTTGTTCTTAACTGACTTGCCTAGTTAAATAAATGTTTGTTTTTTAAAGTAGCAACTGCCCATCAGACCGGGTATGGTAACTGCTGGTGGTGAAGGAGACCAGACTACATAGATGAAGAGGGAGTTTACACAAAAGGGTTTAGTATAGATGAACACTTACAATCCTCCCAGTAGTTTCTGGATTTGTTTTTTTGTTGTTTATTTGGACGAATCAGGATTGGGCAAATGCATGCATAAAGTGCTAATCAACAGTTACATCATTTTTTAAAACTTATAAATTAATGATATGCACACATTGATTCTTGAAGAATAGAATATCATTTATAAATGCATCATGAGCTTAGTTCAACTGGCATACAACATCAAAACCCCAATTATAAGCTTGTTTTACTGCAATGTTTGTAAACAAAGAAAATGTCAAACAAATAGCCTACTGCAGCCTCAAAACATGGTTTAAACTATCATGTTGATATAATGGCTGTTCAGTCCTTGCATCCATAGCTTTGTCTATGATTTTGAGAGAGGTTACATTCCTCAAGCCCCATCCCTCAGCGTTTTACTGACAGCCGCTTTATTATTGTTTCGACTGCTGCTTTAACTGGTGTTGTCACGACTTGATATATACAGCGAAAAGAGTCTGCCCGAGAATTGAACCCTGTGGTACCCCCATAGAGACTGCCAGAGGTCTGGAAAATATGCCCTCCGATTTGACACACTGAACTCTGTCTGCAAAGTAGTTGGTGAACCAGGCGAGGCAGTCATTAGAAAAACCAAGGCTATTGAGTCTGCCGATAAGAATACGATGATTGACAGAGTTGAAAGCCTTGGCCAGGTCGATGAAGACAGCTGCACAGTACTGTCTTTTATCGATGGCGGTTATGAGGTCCTTCTGTAGCTCAGTTGGTAGAGCATGGCGCTTGTAACGCCAGGGTAGTGGGTTCGATTCCCGGGACCACCCATACGTAGAATGTATGCACACATGACTGTAAGTCGCTTTGGATAAAAGCGTCTGCTAAATGGCATATATTATTATTATATATATTATGATATCGTTTAGTACCTTGAGCGTGGCTGAGGTGCACACGTTCCAGCAGGTATATCTCACTGATCATCCCCAAAGTCAACACCTCATTTGGCCGCCTTTCCTTCCAGTTCTCTGCTGCCAGTGACTGGAACGAATTGCAAAAATGGCTGAAGTTGGAGACTTATTTCCTTCACCAACTTTAAACATCAACTATCTGAGCAGCTAACCAGTCACTGCAGCTGTACATAGTCCATCTGTAAATAGCCCACCCAATCTATCTACCTCATCCCCATACTGTTTTTATTTGATTTACTTTTCTGCTCTTTTGCACACCAGTATCTCTACTTGCACATCATCATCTGCTCATTTATCACTCCAGTGTTAATCTGCTAAATTGTAATTATTCGCTCCTATGGCCTATTTATTGCCTACCTCCTCATGCCGTTTGCACACACTATATAGACTTTATTTTTTCTACTGTGTCATTGACTTGTTTGTATTATTGCCTTGTTAATTGTTTACACCATGTGTAACTCTGTCACACTGCTTTGCTTTATCTTGGCCAGGTCGCAGTTGCAAATGAGAACTTGTTCTCAACTCACCTACCTGGTAAAATAAAGGTGAAATATATATATTTTTAAAGTGCACACTTAGCTGACATTTGACGTTTGTTGAGCTTTCCTCATTCACAGGCATAGTGAAACATGTATTTTGTTTTTACAGTATCCCTCTGCATAATGTCACGCCCTGAAACATGTTTTATATTATACTGAACAAAAATATAAATCGATATCATAAGTCACCTCCAACGTCGTTTTAGAGAATTTGGCATTATGTCCAACCAGCCTCACAACCGCAGACCACGTGTAACCACGCCAACCCAGGACCTCCACATCTGGCTTCTTCACCTACGGGATCGTCTGAGGCCAGCCACCCGGACAAGAGGAATATTTCTGTCTATAATAAAGCCCTTTTGTGGGGAAAAAAATCCGTCTCAGTGGCTTTGCCCCTGCCCAGTCATATAAAATCCATAGATCAGGGCCCATTTTATTTATTTTAATTTACTTATATGTACTGTTACTCAGCAAAATCGTTTAAATTGCTGCATGTCGCGTTTATATTTTTGTTTAGTATATATTTGCCTCTGTTATACGGTTCTCTGGCTACAATGTGGCATTATACGGAAGTTGTAACGAGCAACGCTTGACTGCCATGCCCAGTTGCCAATTGTATCCAGTTTTTGAGTAGATCCGCCAATCAGCTTAAAGGGGCGGGAAGTGTCATTCTCCATCAGTGTTTGTTAAACCGATACATTTTACACTTGCGTGTACACATTGAAAGGAGAGTAGACAGCAACTATGTCGTGTCCAGGGAATAAAGACACTAAAGGTAAGAAGTCCTATTTGGAAGTTATAAAATACTATATGTATGTAGTGGTATTAGAAGTCTTGCAGTTTAATGTAATGTTGTGGTCACGGAAATCATATAAGACAAATATGAAAGAACTCTCAGAAGACATTTCGGATCCTCCCTGCTAAAGGAAACAAAATAATAATACATCATTTGCTGAATGATGTCATGGATTTCACAATTTCCCCTCCATTTACCTCGCTTATCTGGTCTAATACGTTTATACGGTGTATGTACCGCAATATGTGTCTGTTTGTACTGTTGTTACAGTAGCCAAGATTGTTGTTCACTGTCAGATGAATCGCGTCACTACGCAATTGCCTGGGGACGAAGTTACTGACAGATAACACCTGATATAACATCTGGTCTGTGGTTATGTCAATGTTATCAGTGTACAGACTTGTTTCACAGGTCTGTGAAATCTTACTGTATTGTGTCATGTGGGATTTTTGTCTCTTCCAAGTCACAGGAAGCTTGGAAAAAGACAACAAAACATCCCAGACGACAGGTGAGTATGTACGGCCGATATCAGGTTAGGTAGGTCTAGGTGCCCAATGCTTGTAGAGACATATGCAGATGTACATTTAAAACCAAAACAGAGACTGTTTGAGGTACTGTTTTAACGAAACTACCTTATCTCACGAAATGTCATTTTATGAGACTCAAAGTACACGCTAATTATGTAATGGTTAACACAAACCTGTAGTTATTTCTCCGTTTTGGCGTTTGCACTGAGCAATCACCTGAATCAAAAGCAGTATACCCTCTTGTGCTCTCAATAATAACCCGTAACACAAGGAACATAAGGAAATGGAACAGCAGACTCCCCCTTCATGCAACAGCAGACTCTCCCTTCTTCACCCCACACCTGCAACAGCAGACTCTCCCTTCATGCTTCACCCCACACCTGCAACAGCAGACTCCCCTTCATGCTTCACCCCCACACCTGCAACAGCAGACTCCCCCTTCATGCTTCACCCCACACCTGCAACAGCAGACTCTCCCTTCATGCTTCACCCCACACCTGCAACAGCAGACTCCCCCTTCATGCTTCACCCCACACCTGCAACAGCAGCACAAGTAAAGAGCATGTAAGATAGGAGAGCTTTGTCACTTTTTCTACTGGTCTTAACACCTGTAACCAGCCTATTAAAAACCACCAGGACTGGGTGCTTTATTGAACAATGGCTGCTTGGCCCTGGAGTTGTAGCCGAGGCTACTAATTCACAAACCTGTTTGCAGAGTTTAACAACAGACCCCCCAAATAAATCTGACCCCAAAAGCTTTGGAGACTATTTGCATCGAAACTGCCGAATGTTGAGATATCAGAAAGCTGTAAAACCACGAGGCCTTTGAGAAGTCATAAAATAAATATTCATGCAAGATTGTCATACCTGTTCAGATTGTATGTTCCTTTCTCTTTATCAGGTCCTAGTGAGAACCTTACAGAAACAGATGGGTATTTCTGCAGGTAACTATTAGTAATGATATTACTCATTACATTGTTATAAATGACTTGAATGTAATGAACACCTGGTTGAAATAAGTTCAAGTGTGTTGACAGTTGAAGTGAACAAATAGTTCCTAATTTCTTGTGGTAACCGATAAGAAAGCTACACTTTCTCAAATGTCTCTCGTTCAGCTACACCCACTATGGCATAACAAGGTATTGGTATTGACAGGGGAGCATGTGTTTTTCCTTCAGCAGTTCTTTCTCTATGGACCCTGCGGAGGAGTATAAGATGAACCACAAGCGGCGAGGCCTGGCTCTCATCTTCAACCAGGAGCACTTCTACTGGCATCTGAGGATGCCCCCCCGCAACGGGACCAATGCTGACCGCTCCAATCTGGTCAAAAGGTATACATGGCATCAGATATGACCGTGCTTCAGAACTCCCTATAGACCGGTTCAGACAACTGCAGTGCTGATGGAGTTGTTTAAAATGTTCACACTTGATTTTTCTGATTCAGATTTGAAGACTTGAACTTTGAAGTGCAGGCCTTTGATAATCTGAAGGTGGAGGAAGTTCTGGATCAAATCAGTCAGGGTAAGCAGCACTTCTAGTCCTTCGATACCACCTCGAATAATCTGCTTAACACAGATCCTGTATCAGTCCCAGTCGGTATTATACTTCAGAATAAGAAATGATACGTCTGATACTTTATAGCGGCTGAGGCCAACCATGCTGATGCAGACTGCTTCGTGTGCGTCTTTCTGAGCCACGGAGAGAACGACCACGTCTATGCTTACGACGACAAGATCGCTATCCAGGACATCACTGCCCTGTTCAAAGGAGACAAGTGTAAGAGCCTGGTGGGCAAGCCCAAGATCTTCATACTACAGGTAAGAGGTCAGATGATGAGATGCCTTTTGAATAGATCCATTTTAGATGGAAACCTTTGACATTCAGTACTGTTGACTCATAGACCCATAGACCATATCTGATGTTTGGGGGCCGGTGAAGGCATATCTTCCTCAGACACAATAATATTATTTGTAAACATTTATCCACATAACCACAAATATTTACTGCTAAATATATATATTTTTTATATATAACCATCATATTGACATTTTGACTGTTTTTGGTTTCTGATTTGATTGACACCAACAGGCGTGTCGTGGGGACAAGCATGACGATCCAGTGACCCCCATGGACGTGGTGGACAGCGAAGTGAAGACCAACGAGGTGGTGGTGGACGCTGGGGTGGTCTACACCCTCCCTGCTGGCGCTGACTTCCTCATGTGTTACTCTGTGGCTGAAGGTGAGGAACACATGGCACAGCTGATAGTCCATTACAGGAAACAAGAAGAAATATTGTAAACCTTGTGGTCGTAAATGAGGATAGATGCATAGATCAGTGATACATGGAGAATAAAGACATTCATTATTTTAATTCCTTATCAACAGACTCACAGTTACTATGTTGTACCCAACTCCTTCTTACTGTGACTTGTATACAGTTATGCTGTTTAGACAATATCCTAAATAACTGTTTCCCTGTGTTTGTGTAATGGTGTTTGATCACTTGATTATCCTTTGCTTCTCATTTGGATGAATGGAATACAGATCTAACTGCCATACTTGTTCCCGGTGTCCCTGTGCAGGCTACTATTCCCACCGCGAGACGATCAACGGCTCCTGGTACATCCAGGACCTGTGTGGGGCCATGCGGAAGTTCGGGATTCACTGGAGTTCACGGAGCTCCTGACCCTGGTTAACAGGAAGGTGTCCATGAGGAGCGTCGGGAATTGTAACGACAAGACCGCCATCGGGAAGAAACAGGTCCCCTGCTTCGCTTCCATGCTCACCAGGAAGCTCTACTTCCGACCCAAGAAGCAGTAAGGTCTCCATCCACTGGGCAGCTACTACGTCATTCCTGAATCCTGCTGTAGTTGTTTTGAATGTTTTTTTGGGGAGAAAGGTTGTCCTTGACTATAATGTCTGGTGGTTCTTTTTGTTAAACGTTTGTCTACATTATTTCGATGTTTGTCTTGAGAACCATGAAACATACTTCATCAAGCTGTGCATATTCCCTTTATTCTAATCTTTCCTATGAAACCAAATGGAGATCATGTCATTGGCTGATGACTGTATATGCAGTGTTATTTTAAATCACATTCTGTGGTGGTAAAACTGACCTAAAACAAAGCATGGTACTATACTGGTGAAACCTGCTTGGCTGCTCGGCTTCAGGCTTTCCCTGTTGGTGTTGACAGAGGTCATGGAATGTACCCGCAGGGCAGGTAAAAGAGTGACATGAGAATGGTAATTGAGCATTAACATTTCAAATGACTTTATTCTCAGTCTGTTTGTGGATAGCTGTTTGTTAAGAGGGGATTCTCAGTCAGTAAAGGATTTTGCATCACCAGTCCCTTAAGGCCTTTCTCGGGAGAATACTGCTAATTCTTAGCATTGACTAGTGGTTCCCTGGGCTTGATTTGTTTACATCAACTATCTGTGTCAAATATACAAAGACATGTGCACATTGTTTGAAGGAGGATGTGGCTCTGGGGTTAAATCCCTACCGTACATCCAAAAGGTGTGGCTTTGATCCTTATCTCTTGTGCAAGATTGTGCAACTGTCTTTGTCCGACATAGGAAGAAAAGTGCCGATTGGGGTAAAGAGTGGGTGGCTCTGGGGTTGAACGCCTTCCTTGCAACCAACAGGATGTGGGTTCATACCATATCAATACCGTCCAGCACGGTGTTTCCTCCGACACATTGGTGCGGCTGGCTTCCGGGTTGGAGGCGCGCTGTGTGAAGAAGCAGTGCTGCTTGGTTGGGTTGTGTTTCGGAGGAAGCATGGCTTTCGACCTTCGTCTCTCCCAAACCTGTATGGGAGTTGTAGCGATGAGACAAGAGAGTAATTAGTAACAATTGGATACCACGAAATTGGGGAGAAAAGGGGTAAAAAATAAATAATAATATGTTGCCTTGTTCTGTCAAAAAGGGAATTTGTGTCATTTCTCTTTGTACTTGGATGTGCTTAGCCTTTACAACTCAAATGTAGTTTTACATGTTTTGAAAGTGGCAGGCTAAACGTGAACAAACAACTCCAATGTGGAAAGTACCTCTGGGAGTGTGTCTAGTACACACTGCAAGTTTGGTCACATGACCTACTGTACTACTCTGACTCAGGAAAACCAGTCCTATACCATTGTTCTTTGTTATTGAGGGTATTTGACAACTGTTTTCAACTTAAGATAAGATCACTTTATTGGTAAATACACCCCCCCCCACATCCCATCTGGGCTGGGATTGGAAACCCTCCGCTTGCTGGCTCGCATCTCCAACCACTTGGCTACCTGTCGCTCCAATACTGAACAACTTTAACACTACCAATCTTTTAAATACCATTTTACACCCCCACATCCCATCTGGGCTGGGATTGGAAACCCTCCGCTTGCTGGCTCGCATCTCCAACCACTTGGCTACCTTTGCTCCAATACTGAACAACTTTAACACTACCAATCTTTTTAAATAACATTTTTGTACACCACATGACTACAGGCATATTCTTCAGCCAGAAAATATGCGCAAGTGTGCATTATATAACTCAGATAAGACAACTCAGGGTACCAATCAACCGACCGTCTCATGTTTAAAAATAAATAATTGTTAGTCACTTGGGAGATATTTACTAAAGCAATGACAATGCATGAGGTATTACTCATTTGTATGTGAACCTGAGTGCTGGACACCAATTCATGTTTCTATTTCTGAATTGTTCAAGAAAATGAGGACCGTTTTAGTCTCCATGGGTGAATATAAGGAACCACTGCTTAGTAACAGTAATGTACTTTTCTTGTATTATGGTCCACCAGGGAAATGTATCTCTGACCTTTTGGGAGATTGGGTTTGCACTAATAGCATTTGGAGAGGTGCGTGGGGCTCCTATTGAGTTAGAATCTCTCATTTATAAAATGACAGTTGTAAAACTGTTGAAATATGTTTGGGGTTTTGATGATTGAAACAAAAGTCTGAGGTGCAATAAAATATTGAAATGTAATTTGTGTTCAGTCTCAGTTCCTCTTAATCTTTGTAAACGTTCAGAATGGATCATCTCATTATATACACATCACTATTCATAACTTTGCTCTTCTATAGAAATGACACTAGCTACTATATTGAATTACTGCAATGGCCAGGAATGCAGAGAAAATATGATTAGTATTCAGGAAGATGTTTTCTCATATATTTATTACTATACTATTTATTACTATATTACTATACTACCACAAATTACTTAAATATTGTAAACCAAAACTCTAAAATGATCTGCAGGGTTAGTAAGAAAAACGCATTGTTATCAAAATAAATGGGGAAAATGCTGCTGCTCAGTAGTCCTTCAGTTTGATGGTGTGTGTGTGGTGCTGCTCAGTAGTCCTTCAGTTTGACGGTGTGTGTGTGGTGCTGCTCAGTAGTCCTTCAGTTTGATGTGTGTGTGTGGTGCTGCTGCAGTAGTCCTTCAGTTTGACGGTGTGTGTGTGGTGCTGCTCAGTAGTCCTTCAGTGTGTGTGTGTGCTGCTCAGTAGTCCTTCAGTTTGACGGTGTGTGTGTGGTGGTGCTGCTTCAGTAGTCCTTCAGTTTGACGTGTGTGTGTGTGGTGCTGCTCAGTAGTCCTTCAGTTTGACGGTGTGTGTGTGGTGCTGCTCAGTAGTCCTTCAGTTTGACGGTGTGTGTGTGGTGCTGCTCAGTAGTCCTTCAGTTTGACGGTGTGTGTGTGGTGCTGCTCAGTAGTCCTTCAGTTTGACGGTGTGTGTGTGTGTGTGGGGCTGCTCTTCATGGCTGGCTCTGGATCTGTTCTACAGGGAGCTGAAGTTGGGTTGGATTCCTTAGACGTCTCAAATCTTCTTCCACCTAAGGATGACACACACACATACACACATGATCAGCAGAAGCCCCTTTATAGACTGAATACATCAGTGGAAAGTCCAATAAGCAGTGAGCAGAAATTCTGCAGTGCCTTGTATAAGTAAGTATAGCAACATACCGAAGCCAACTCCTCTCTCAGCTCATTGTACTTCTGCACGTTGAAGCGCTCCTTCTTGGCACCCTTGTGGAAGTAATACAGGAACTGCCTGTCTTTGGCATCTGGATACACATAATCCTACAGAGGACAACAACCATGATCCATCTGGATAGACATAATCCTACAGAGGACAACAACCATGATCCATCTGGATAGACATAATCCTACAGAGGACAACAACCATGATCCATCTGGATAGACATAATCCTACAGAGGACAACAACCATGATCCATCTGGATAGACATAATTCTACAGAGGACAACAACCATTATCCATCTGGATAGACATAATCCTACAGAGGACAACAACCATGATCCATCTGGACAGACGTAATCCTACAGAGGACAACAACCATGATCCATCTGGATAGACATAATCCTACAGAGGACAACAACCATGATCCATCTGGACAGACATAATCCTACAGAGGACAACAACCATGATCCATCTGGACAGACGTAATCCTACAGAGGACAACAACCATGATCCATCTGGATAGACGTAATCCTACAGAGGACAACAACCATGATCCATCTGGATAGACATAATCCTACAGAGGACAACAACCATGATCCATCTGGATAGACATAATCCTACAGAGGACAACAACCATGATCCATCTGGATAGACATAATCCTACAGAGGACAACAACCATGATCCATCTGGATAGACATAATCCTACAGAGGACAACAACCATGATCCATCTGGATAGACATAATCCTACAGAGGACAACAACCATGATCCATCTGGACAGATCCATCGTAATCCTACAGAGGACAACCATGATCCAACCATAATGATCCATCTGGATAGACATAATCCTACAGAGGACAACAACCATGATCCATCTGGATAGACATAATCCTACAGAGGACAACAACCATGATCCATCTGGATAGACATAATCCTACAGAGGACAACAACCATGATCCATCTGGATAGACATAATCCTACAGAGGACAACAACCATGATCCATCTGGATAGACATAATCCTACAGAGGACAACAACCATGATCCATCTGGATAGACATAATCCTACAGGGGACAACAACCATGATCCATCTGGACAGACGTAATCCTACAGAGGACAACAACCATGATCCATCTGGTGCAGACTAACTTGTGTATCACTTCTCACTCATAGTTATCTGGGTTTAAATTCTAACTTGAGATAACCGTGATCCTCTGTGTAAATTATGCACGGATGTCATTAGGAGATATGATCAGAATACAGGTGATGCACCTCGAAGCGTAACAGAGGAATGTTGGTTTGTATCAGCCTCCTTGTTGTGGCATGGATGTACACAGTTCGTACTGTGCATTTATAAGATACTTACAAAAGTCTTATAAAATCATTTAGACGCAGGACACAGGTGCTGTGGGACCAACTGGAAGGTTTACCGGTCAGACCATTTCCTGCTCCTTCTATACAGTGCATGTTATACACATTGCAGCCACAGGAGGGCAGACATACGTAGAGATTTCTCTGTTCCACTTCTAAGTGCTTATCACCTGTGTTTTGATTACATCTACCATTGATGTCAACTGCAGCGGTTTGTAGAAGTTTGACTGCACACAGTTATCTAAAGTTAGAATTCAACCCTGATAATTACTGCCTTCATACTGTACAGCGTATGGCAATGAAGGTCACATATGAGAACTTGACTACTCCAAGTTGTTGTAAGGAGACCAGGTGTGACTGAAATGAAATGAAAGCCTTTTGTTCAAGTGCCCTGTAGTGACAGTACTTTTGTGCACACAGGGGGAGACACTGTCTTGACTACTTGTATTGAGACCGTGCTGGACATGGGTCTTCCTGTCCTTCCAGTCCTGTACTGTACCTGCTTGGTGAGGACATAGTAGGAGAAGACTCCGATGCTGGTGCAGTAGGTAAGGAAGTAGGTGACGGGCTCCATGACGTCCCAGGAGTACACCCACCAGGTGAGCCAGGCCAAGGCCCCGCCCTGCACAGACAGCAGGGCCACACCTGTCCACAGAGTCCTGGAGGAGTGGAACTCTGCACTGCGCGCCAGCTGTGCCTTCACCTATACAGGGAACGCACGGGAGACAGAGGTTACTAGTGATAGCTAAAACAAACTCTCACACTCATGCAATCTTATCTTTGAAGGTTTACCACGACAGCTTTATGGTTGTCGACCAAAGGGATAGGTAGTAGGAGTCACACAGAGACGAGAGAGATGAGACAAGAGACGCAAGAGAGAGAAATAAAGAGAGGAGATACTGAAAGACAGAAGGAAATAGAAAGAGAGAAACGGAGTCAGAAGTACACCCCTCCGGTACGCACACCCCTCCGGTACGCACACCCCTCCGGTACGCACACCCCTCCGGTACGCACACCCCTCCGGTACGCACACCCCTCCGGTACCTGTTCCAGAGGTGAGAGGTCCTGTTTGAGTCCATCCAGTCTCTCCAGCAGCTGCCTCTCCTTCACCAGGTGGTGGTCAGGCAGGTGGAGGGCCGTGTGGAGCAGCTGCACCATGTGCTTCATGTCCTCCACGTCCACCACATGCTCACTGGACACACTGGATGCCTCTGGACACACAACATGGGTGGAATTCATTAAAACACAGTCACTCTGGGAACTCATGGCAAAATTATTATTATTACACTGGGAACATGCATCACTATTCCACCAATTCCACCCCAGACTGGAGGTGGATAATGACGATGAGGAGGAGGAGGAGGAGGATCCTGCTGATGCTCAAGTGACTAATGATGTTTCTTTTTAGAATTACTGATAAAGATCCATTGATATCTCATCATCATCCTCTGTAGCTGTGTGATCTGTGGTCCTCTGTAGCTGTGTGATCTGTGGTCCTCTGTAGCTGTGTGATCTGTGGTCCTCTGTAGCTGTGTGATCTGTGGTCCTCTGTAGCTGTGTGATCTGTGGTCCTCTGTAGCTGTGTGATCTGTGGTCCTCTGTAGCTGTGTGATCTGTGGTCCTCTGTAGCTGTGTGATCTGTGGTCCTCTGTAGCTGTGTGATCTGTGGTCCTCTGTAGCTGTGTGATCTGTGGTCCTCTGTAGCTGTGTGATCTGTGGTCCTCTGTAGCTGTGTGATCTGTGGTCCTCTGTAGCTGTGTGATCTGTGGTCCTCTGTAGCTGTGTGATCTGTGGTCCTCTGTAGCTGTGTGATCTGTGGTCCTCTGTAGCTGTGTGATCTGTGGTCCTCTGTAGCTGTGTGATCTGTGGTCCTCTGTAGCTGTGTGATCTGTGGTCCTCTGTAGATGTGTGATCTGTGGTCCTCTGTAGCTGTGTGATCTGTGGTCCTCTGTAGCTGTGTGATCTGTAGCTGTGGGACTGTGGTCCTCTGTAGCTGTGTGACTGTGGTCCTCTGTAGCTGTGTGATCTGTGGTCCTCTGTAGCTGTGTGATCTGTGGTCCTCTGTAGCTGTGTGATCTGTGGTCCTCTGTAGCTGTGTGATCTGTGGTCCTCTGTAGCTGTGTGATCTGTGGTCCTCTGTAGCTGTGTGATCTGTGGTCCTCTGTAGATGTGTGATCTGTGGTCCTCTGTAGCTGTGTGATCTGTGGTCCTCTGTAGATGTGTGATCTGTGGTCCTCTGTAGATGTGTGATCTGTAGCTGTGGGACTGTGGTCCTCTGTAGCTGTGTGACTGTGGTCCTCTGTAGCTGTGTGATCTGTAGCTGTGGGACTGTGGTCCTCTGTAGCTGTGTGACTGTGGTCCTCTGTAGCTGTGTGATCTGTGGTCCTCTGTAGCTGTGTGATCTGTGGTCCTCTGTAGCTGTGTGATCTGTGGTCCTCTGTAGCTGTGTGATCTGTGGTCCTCTGTAGCTGTGTGATCTGTGGTCCTCTGTAGCTGTGTGATCTGTGGTCCTCTGTAGATGTGTGATCTGTGGTCCTCTGTAGATGTGTGATCTGTGGTCCTCTGTAGATGTGTGATCTGTGGTCCTCTGTAGATGTGTGATCTGTGGTCCTCTGTAGCTGTGTGATCTGTAGCTGTGGGACTGTGGTCCTCTGTAGCTGTGTGATCTGTGGTCCTCTGTAGCTGTGTGATCTGTGGTCCTCTGTAGCTGTGTGATCTGTGGTCCTCTGTAGCTGTGTGATCTGTGGTCCTCTGTAGCTGTGTGATCTGTGGTCCTCTGTAGCTGTGTGATCTGTGGTCCTCTGTAGCTGTGTGATCTGTGGTCCTCTGTAGCTGTGTGATCTGTGGTCCTCTGTAGCTGTGTGATCTGTGGTCCTCTGTAGCTGTGTGATCTGTGGTCCTCTGTAGCTGTGTGATCTGTGGTCCTCTGTAGCTGTGTGATCTGTGGTCCTCTGTAGCTGTGTGATCTGTGCTATCTTGGATTGCGTCCTACCTGACAGGTCGCTCCTACCAGGTGGCGTGGCGAGAATCTGTCTCCTCACCACGCGCTCTCACCACTGGTGTCCCCCAGGGCTCTGTTCTAGGCCCTCTCTTATTCTCGCTATACACCAAGTCACTTGGCTCTGTCATAACCTCACATGGTCTCTCCTATCATTGCTATGCAGACGACACACAATTAATCTTCTCCTTTCCCCTTCTGATGACCAGGTGGCGAATCGCATCTCTGCATGTCTGGCAGACATATCAGTGTGGATGACGGATCACCACCTCAAGCTGAACCTCAGCAAGACGGAGCTCCTCTTCCTCCCGGGAAGGACTGCCCGTTCCATGATCTCGCCATCACGGTTGACAACTCCATTGTGTCCTCCTCCCAGAGCGCTAAGAACCTTGGCGTGATCCTGGACAACACCCTGTCGTTCTCAACTAACATCAAGGCGGTGTCCCGTTCCTGTAGGTTCATGCTCTACAACATCCGCAGAGTACGACCCTGCCTCACACAGGAAGCGGCGCAGGTCCTAATCCAGGCACTTGTCATCTCCCGTCTGATTACTGCAACTCGCTGTTGGCTGGGCTCCCTGCCTGTGTCATTAAACCCCTACAACTCATCCAGAACGCCGCAGCCCGTCTGGTGTTCAACCTTCCCAAGTTCTCTCACGTCACCCCGCTCCTCCGCTCTCTCCACTGGCTTCCAGTTGAAGCTCGCATCCGCTACAAGACCATGGTGCTTGCCTACGGAGCTGTGAGGAGAACGGCACCTCAGTACCTCCAGGCTCTGATCAGGCCCTACACCCAAACAAGGGCACTGCGTTCATCCACCTCTGGCCTGCTCGCCTCCCTACCACTGAGGAAGTACAGTTCCCGCTCAGCCCAGTCAAAACTGTTCGCTGCTCTGGCCCCCCAATGGTGGAACAAACTCCCACACGACGCCAGGACAGCGGAGTCAATCACCACCTTCCGGAGACACCTGAAACCCCACCTCTTTAAGGAATACCTAGGATAGGATAAGTAATCCTTCTCACCCCCCCCCCCCCTAAAAAGATTTAGATGCACTATTGTAAAGTGGCTGTTCCACTGGATGTCATAAGGTGTATGCACCAATTTGTAAGTCGCTCTGGATAAGAGCGTCTGCTAAATGACTTAAATGTAAATGTAAATGTAATCTGTGGTCCTCTGTAGCTGTGTGATCTGTGGTCCTCTGTAGCTGTGTGATCTGTGGTCCTCTGTAGCTGTGTGATCTGTGGTCCTCTGTAGCTGTGTGATCTGTGGTCCTCTGTAGATGTGTGATCTGTGGTCCTCTGTAGATGTGTGATCTGTGGTCCTCTGTAGATGTGTGATCTGTGGTCCTCTGTAGCTGTGTGATCTGTGGTCCTCTGTAGCTGTGTGATCTGTGGTCCTCTGTAGCTGTGTGATCTGTGGTCCTCTGTAGCTGTGTGATCTGTGGTCCTCTGTAGCTGCGTGATCTGTGGTCCTCTGTAGCTGTGTGATCTGTGGTCCTCTGTAGCTGTGTGACTGTGGTCCTCTGTAGCTGTGTGACTGTGGTCCTCTGTAGCTGTGTGATCTGTGGTCCTCTGTAGCTGTGGGACTGTGGTCCTCTGTAGCTGTGTGATCTGTGGTCCTCTGTAGCTGTGTGATCTGTAGCTGTGGGACTGTGGTCCTCTGTAGCTGTGTGACTGTGGTCCTCTGTAGCTGTGTGATCTGTGGTCCTCTGTAGCTGTGTGATCTGTGGTCCTCTGTAGCTGTGTGATCTGTGGTCCTCTGTAGCTGTGTGATCTGTGGTCCTCTGTAGCTGTGTGATCTGTGGTCCTCTGTAGCTGTGTGATCTGTGGTCCTCTGTAGCTGTGTGATCTGTGGTCCTCTGTAGCTGTGTGATCTGTGGTCCTCTGCAGCTGTGTGATCTGTGGTCCTCTGTAGCTGTGGGACTGTGGTCCTCTGTAGCTGTGGGACTGTGGTCCTCTGTAGCTGTGGGACTGTGGTCCTCTGTAGCTGTGGGACTGTGGTCCTCTGTAGATGTGTGATCTGTGGTCCTCTGTAGATGTGTGATCTGTGGTCCTCTGTAGCTGTGGGACTGTGGTCCTCTGTAGCTGTGGGACTGTGGTCCTCTGTAGCTGTGGGACTGTGGTCCTCTGTAGCTGTGGGACTGTGGTCCTCTGTAGCTGTGGGACTGTGGTCCTCTGTAGCTGTGGGACTGTGGTCCTCTGTAGATGTGTGATCTGTGGTCCTCTGTAGCTGTGGGACTGTGGTCCTCTGTAGCTGTGGGACTGTGGTCCTCTGTAGATGTGTGATCTGTGGTCCTCTGTAGCTGTGGGACTGTGGTCCTCTGTAGCTGTGGGACTGTGGTCCTCTGTAGCTGTGGGACTGTGGTCCTCTGTAGCTGTGGGACTGTGGTCCTCTGTAGCTGTGGGACTGTGGTCCTCTGTAGCTGTGGGACTGTGGTCCTCTGTAGCTGTGGGACTGTGGTCCTCTGTAACTGTGTAACTGTGGTCCTCTGTAGCTGTGGGACTGTGGTCCTCTGTAGCTGTGGGACTGTGGTCCTCTGTAGCTGTGGGACTGTGGTCCTCTGTAGCTGTGGGACTGTGGTCCTCTGTAGCTGTGGGACTGTGGTCCTCTGTAGCTGTGGGACTGTGGTCCTCTGTAGCTGTGGGACTGTGGTCCTCTGTAGCTGTGGGACTGTGGTCCTCTGTAACTGTGTAACTGTGGTCCTCTGTAGCTGTGGGACTGTGGTCCTCTGTAGCTGTGGGACTGTGGTCCTCTGTAGCTGTGGGACTGTGGTCCTCTGTAGCTGTGGGACTGTGGTCCTCTGTAGCTGTGGGACTGTGGTCCTCTGTAGCTGTGGGACTGTGGTCCTCTGTAGCTGTGGGACTGTGGTCCTCTGTAGCTGTGGGACTGTGGTCCTCTGTAGCTGTGGGACTGTGGTCCTCTGTAGCTGTGGGACTGTGGTCCTCTGTAGCTGTGGGACTGTGGTCCTCTGTAACTGTGTAACTGTGGTCCTCTGTAGCTGTGGGACTGTGGTCCTCTGTAGCTGTGGGACTGTGGTCCTCTGTAGCTGTGGGACTGTGGTCCTCTGTAGCTGTGGGACTGTGGTCCTCTGTAGCTGTGGGACTGTGGTCCTCTGTAGCTGTGGGACTGTGGTCCTCTGTAGCTGTGGGACTGTGGTCCTCTGTAGCTGTGGGACTGTGGTCCTCTGTAGCTGTGGGACTGTGGTCCTCTGTAGCTCAGTTGGTAGAGCATGTTGCTTGCCACGCCAGGATAGTGGGTTCGATTCCCGGGACCAACCATATTTAAAATATAAACACGCACAACTAAGTCGTTTCAGAATAAAGCAGCTGCTAAATGGCATTTATTATTATGTCATCATCATCATCATCATCATCTCTTAAACTGTTTAAACTACCTATGTTTTGGGAAAGAGTAGCTTCACCTCTTTCAGGGGAGTGGATGTTGTATACAGCATCATTGATGAGGAGCTGGAAGTCTTTGTCCAGGAGACTGTCTATAGAGGTGCTGTTAGCTACCCGTGCACCATCTGTAGGAGACAGGAGGATAACAGATGGATATAGTGTCTACAGGGGTGGTGTCTATAGAGGTGCTGTTAGCTACCCGTGCACCATCTGTAGGAGACAGGAGGATAACAGATGGATATAGTGTCTACAGGGGTGGTGTCTATAGAGGTGCTGTTAGCTACCCGTGCACCATCTGTAGGAGACAGGAGGATAACAGATGGATATAGTGTCTGGGTGGTGTCTACAGGGGTGGTGTCTATAGAGGTGCTGTTAGCTACCCGTGCACCATCTGTAGGAGACAGGAGGATAGATGGATATAGTGCAGGGGTGGTGTCTATAGAGGTGCTGTTAGCTACCCGTGCACCATCTGTAGGAGACAGGAGGAGATGGATATAGTGTCTGGGTGGTGTCAGAGGTGCTGTTATACCCGTGCACCATCTGTAGGAGACAGGAGGATAACAGATGGATATAGTGTCTACAGGGGTGGTGTCTATAGAGGTGCTGTTAGCTACCCGTGCACCATCTGTAGGAGACAGGAGGATAACAGATGGATATAGTGTCTACAGGGGTGGTGTCTATAGAGGTGCTGTTAGTGTGCACCATCTGTAGGAGACAGGAGGATAACAGATGGATATAGTGTCTGGGTGGTGTCTACAGGGGTGGTGTCTATAGAGGTGCTGTTAGCTACCCGTGCACCATCTGTAGGAGACAGGAGGATAACAGATGGATATAGTGTCTGGGTGGTGTCTATGTGCTGTTAGCTACCCGTGCACCATCTGTAGGAGACAGGAGGATAACAGATGGATATAGTGTCTACAGGGGTGGTGTCTATAGAGGTGCTGTTAGCTACCCGTGCACCATCTGTAGGAGACAGGAGGATAACAGATGGATATAGTGTCTGGGTGGTGTCTATAGAGGTGCTGTTAGCTACCCGTGCACCATCTGTAGGAGACAGGAGGATAACAGATGGATATAGTGTCTACAGGGGTGGTGTCTATAGAGGTGCTGTTAGCTACCCGTGCACCATCTGTAGGAGACAGGAGGATAACAGATGGATATAGTGTCTACAGGGGTGGTGTCTATAGAGGTGCTGTTAGCTACCCGTGCACCATCTGTAGGAGACAGGAGGATAACAGATGGATATAGTGTCTGGGTGGTGTCTACAGGGGTGGTGTCTATAGAGGTGCTGTTAGCTACCCGTGCACCATCTGTAGGAGACAGGAGGATAACAGATGGATATAGTGTCTACAGGGGTGGTGTCTATAGAGGTGCTGTTAGCTACCCGTGCACCATCTGTAGGAGACAGGAGGATAACAGATGGATATAGTGTCTACAGGGGTGGTGTCTATAGAGGTGCTGTTAGCTACCCGTGCACCATCTGTAGGAGACAGGAGGATAACAGATGGATATAGTGTCTACAGGGGTGGTGTCTATAGAGGTGCTGTTAGCTACCCGTGCACCATCTGTAGGAGACAGGAGGATAACAGATGGATATAGTGTCTGGGTGGTGTCTACAGGGGTGGTGTCTATAGAGGTGCTGTTAGCTACCCGTGCACCATCTGTAGGAGACAGGAGGATAACAGATGGATATAGTGTCTGGGTGGTGTCTACAGGGGTGGTGTCTATAGAGGTGCTGTTAGCTACCAGGCACCATCTGTAGGAGACAGGAGAATAACAGATGGATATAGTGTCTGGGTGGTGTCTACAGGGGTGGTGTCTATAGAGGTGCTGTTAGCTACCCGTGCACCATCTGTAGGAGACAGGAGGATAACAGATGGATATAGTGTCTGTGTACACGACAGACAGTAGCCCATATTCATAAAGTATCTCAGAGTAGGTGTGCTGATCTAGGATCAGTTCTGCCCTGTCCATTAAATCATATTCATTATTATCTAAAAGGCTGAACTACTCCTAGATAGGCACTCATACTCTGAAATGCTTTATGAATACGGGCAAATGTTTGCATTTGAGTGTGTGTACACAACATTTGTGTGTGTACAACATATTTGTGCGTGTGTACACCATATATTTATGTGTGTATACAACATATTTGTGTGTGTGTCCTACCTTTGGTGAGCACAGAGGCAGAGGTGACTCCTGGGTCTTCTCTCTGCAGGTCGTGGATGAGGTCTCCTACAGTCATTAACATGGGCCTGAGGAAGAACAGACAGCTCTCCTGCCTGGAGGGTAGCGGTACAGCCAGCACCGGTCGTCCATGTTTATACTGCAACACCACATCTAGACCACAGACAGAGAATAACACCAGGTAAAATGGGCAGTTTAATGGCCTTGTGTTTAAAAATACAGTGCAGCTCATTCTCACCGTTTTAAATAACTGAGCTCATTGCATGTAACAATATATGGATTGTCTCTGCGTTTATTAATAGTGATATGAACAGTCTACCAAAGATTACAATTCTAAAGCCTTTCATCATCGTCTGGCACTTTAGAATAAAGAACTGCACTGTGTGTAAAGTCAAGGCAGCCAGGGTAATACATTAATTGTAGAAAGGTTCACTGTAATGCCAGTATCATACCACTAGAGGGTGCTACAGTACTGCAGAAGACCACTTGGGGAGGACACCTCCACTGTGGCTGTCTGGGATGGATCTGAAATGAGAGAACACAGAATGGATTTATTTGGGAGTCCCATTCAGACCAAGGTCTCTTTCAGAAGGAACCATTCGTACACAATTTACAAAATAACATTAAATCAGCAAATTGGTCTCCAATCAACATAATGAACAGCCCGAGAGGCACCAGAACATACTGTTACAAGGAACGCTGTAGAGTTTTCCATACATGGGCGGCAAAGCAACTAAAAACAGAATGTCTTAGTGGCCTATCAGCTCAGTATCAACAGAAGTCCTCCCTTGGCAAACGATCATGCTGCCAAAGACAGAAAGACAAACAAAGTTCTACATGAATAAAATGAGAGTCGGAAAACGACCAGCTTCTATTCTACGTGACATCTTTGTTTTGCCAGGGAATGATCTTGATTATCATTTTAAATGTAGACAATCATTGCAAGTCATTTTTACTGAGACACTGTGTGATGTAAACATTGGGATAAGGACATATTTCCAGAATCTCATTTCCAAGAAACTGCATCATCATCATTATATTACCGCAGCCTATCTTGCTACACCCCCCCATGAACCACAGAATAGCCTACAGCCGACAGATTTGTTTTGCTGACAACACCATGTCAAAGCTTCTGCTGACGCGACATTTCTCCATTTGATTTCAATACCTTCTTGGCCTGGATGGAAA
The DNA here is from genome assembly GCF_023373465.1 of Oncorhynchus keta. Classification (NCBI taxonomy): domain Eukaryota; kingdom Metazoa; phylum Chordata; class Actinopteri; order Salmoniformes; family Salmonidae; genus Oncorhynchus; species Oncorhynchus keta. The sequence continues at coordinate 16,818,435 of NC_068436.1, forward strand.
ACCGTTCCGTGTTCATATTCACAATCATATCCCTCCCAACATCACTATCCAATCTCACTGAGGTAAGGGTAAAAGGCTGACTCTCACCAATCTCACTGAGGTAAAGGTAAAAGGCTGGCTCTCACCAATCTCACTGAGGTAAGGGTAAAAGGCTGACTCTCACCAATCTCACTGAGGTAAAGGTAAGGGTCACCAAACTGAGGCTGGCTCTCACCAATCTCACTGAGGTAAGGGTCACCAATCTCAAAGGCTGGCTCTCACCAATCTCACTGAGGTAAAGGTAAAAGGCTGGCTCTCACCAATCTCACTGAGGTAAGGGTAAAAGGCTGACTCTCACCAATCTCACTGAGGTAAAGGTAAAAGGCTGGCTCTCACCAATCTCACTGAGGTAAGGGTAAAAGGCTGGCTCTCACCAATCTCACTGAGGTAAGGGTAAAAGGCTGGCTCTCACCAATCTCCACAGAGACGTCGCCTGGCTAAACCAGACTGAATGACGATGCTTGAATAGCTGACAATGGACAGAAAATGGTGCTGAAAGCCTCCAGGTTTCCATATCAACATCCCCACTACAGATTCATCCCCTTCTGATCCCATGCTGAGTAATACAATGATTTGGAGTATTAGGTTTAATGGTTGGGAATATGTTGCTGGCACTGCAGCTGGAAGTAATGAAAGGAGCTGGTAAGATACGAACGTAGAGTAATAGCTGTGAAAATGTGTGTGTGTGTGTGTGTGTGTGTGTGTGTGTGTGTGTGTGTGTGTGTGTGTGTGTGTGTGTGTGTGTGTGTGTGTGTGTGTGTGTGTGTGTGTGTGTGTGTGTGTGTGTGTGTGTGTGTGTATATATATATCATATGTATTTGTGTGTGCGCACGCACCTGTGTGTGTAAAGAGATTTTGTATAGTGCTACAATTATACCAACACAACTCCCAATAAGTATTGTGATGCCTCAGGCATGCATTCTGCCACTATTAAACACATGCTCACACGCACAACCACAGTGGGCAAAGATACATGGTCGTGTTAAATGTGAGAAATGAATAAGGCTTTAGGTCATAACTGTTGAATTAATGATGTGCCTGCTACAGAACATTACCCCCATCCACACCATTAAAATGGAAATGACTCCACCCGGTAAGAAGAGGACTTGGAGGGTTTGCCAATGATGCCTAGAGAACACTACAGCACCTTCTGGGCAGCAAAACCAAGTTGGGCCCCTTGTATTGGAAGCCTGTAAAGTGTGTGGCTGCAGTGAGTGACCTTAAAGTGATCAAATGCCAAAAGACTATTCAAAATATGAAGCATTCCATTCTGATGGCATTAGAAGCCTAATGTGTGACATCGTGACCTTAAAGTGATCAAATGTCAATATCTACTCAACTAAATGTAGACTACTTTCTGACCCCACATAAAGGTCAGTATTAGGAGCTTAAGAGTGAAAAAATGGATTTCTTGTCAATGGATTCCTTCTGCTGTAGAATAACAGTTTAATAGAAAAGGAGTCTGGGTGGTTGAATGAATCGGTGAGTCTCTGTCCCAGCGGCAGTGCCATCCAGGGACCTGACAGAGTGGGTGTGTGTGTGTGTCTGACAGCCACTCCTCTTCGACCCTCCAGTCCATAGCCTGGGCTGTCAGCCAATCAATATCAAGTTAAAGAAGCAGAGTGCTCGAGCCATCCGTACACTGCTACAGCTACAGGTCAAAGACACTGCACAAAGGAAAGGACAGGGGACATGCATCCGTACACTGCTACAGCTACAGGACAAAGACACTGCACAAAGGAAAGGACAGGGGACATGCATCCGTACACTGCTACAGCTACAGGTCAAAGACACTGCACAAAGGAAAGGACAGGGGACATGCATCCGTACACTGCTACAGCTACAGGACAAAGACACCGCACAAAGGAAAGGACAGGGGACATGCATCCGTACACTGCTACAGCTACAGGTCAAAGACACCGCACAAAGGAAAGGACAGGGGACATGCATCCCTACACTGCTACAGCTACAGGTCAAAGACACCGCACAAAGGAAAGGACAGGGGACATGCATCCCTACACTGTTACAGCTACAGGTCAAAGACACCGCACAAAGGAAAGGACAGGGGACATGCATCCCTACACTGTTACAGCTACAGGTCAAAGACACAGCACAAAGGAAAGGACAGGGGACATGCATCCCTACACTGTTACAGCTACAGGTCAAAGACACCGCACAAAGGAAAGGACAGGGGACATGCATCCCTACACTGCTACAGCTACAGGTCAAAGACACCGCACAAAGGAAAGGACAGGGGACATGCATCCCTACACTGCTACAGCTACAGGTCAAAGACACCGCACAAAGGAAAGGACAGGGGACATGCATCCCTACACTGCTACAGCTACAGGTCAAAGACACCGCACAAAGGAAAGGACAGGGGACATGCATCCCTACACTGCTACAGCTACAGGTCAAAGACACCGCACAAAGGAAAGGACAGGGGACATGCATCCCTACACTGCTACAGCTACAGGTCAAAGACACCGCACAAAGGAAAGGACAGGGGACATGCATCCCTACACTGTTACAGCTACAGGTCAAAGACACCGCACAAAGGAAAGGACAGGGGACATGCATCCCTACACTGTTACAGCTACAGGTCAAAGACACCGCACAAAGGAAAGGACAGGGGACATGCATCCGTACACTGCTACAGCTACAGGTCAAAGACACCGCACAAAGGAAAGGACAGGGGACATGCATCCGTACACTGCTCCAGCTACAGGTCAAAGACACCGCACAAAGGACAGGGGACATGCATCTGTACACTGCTACAGCTACAGGTCAAAGACACCGCACAAAGGAAAGGACAGGGGACATGCATCCCTACACTGCTACAGCTACAGGTCAAAGACACCGCACAAAGGAAAGGACAGGGGACATGCACCCGTACACTGCTACAGCTACAGGTCAAAGACACCGCACAAAGGAAAGGACAGGGGACATGCATCCGTACACTGCTACAGCTACAGGTCAAAGACACCGCACAAAGGAAAGGACAGGGGACATGCATCCCTACACTGTTACAGCTACAGGTCAAAGACACCGCACAAAGGAAAGGACAGGGGACATGCATCCCTACACTGTTACAGCTACAGGTCAAAGACACCGCACAAAGGAAAGGACAGGGGACATGTATCCGTACACTGCTACAGCTACAGGTCAAAGACACCGCACAAAGGAAAGGACAGGGGACATGCATCCGTACACTGCTACAGCTACAGGTCAAAGACACCGCACAAAGGAAAGGACAGGGGACATGCATCCCTACACTGCTACAGCTACAGGTCAAAGACACCGCACAAAGGAAAGGACAGGGGACATGCATCCCTACACTGCTACAGCTACAGGTCAAAGACACCGCACAAAGGAAAGGACAGGGGACATGCATCCGTACACTGCTACAGCTACAGGTCAAAGACACCGCACAAAGGAAAGGACAGGGGACATGCATCCATACACTGCTACAGCTACAGGTCAAAGACACCGCACAAAGGAAAGGACAGGGGACATGCATCCGTACACTGCTACAGCTACAGGTCAAAGACACCGCACAAAGGAAAGGACAGGGGACATGCATCCCTACACTGCTACAGCTACAGGTCAAAGACACCGCACAAAGGAAAGGACAGGGGACATGCATCCCTACACTGCTACAGCTACAGGTCAAAGACACCGCACAAAGGAAAGGACAGGGGACATGCATCCCTACACTGCTACAGCTACAGGTCAAAGACACCGCACAAAGGAAAGGACAGGGGACATGCATCCCTACACTGCTACAGCTACAGGTCAAAGACACCGCACAAAGGAAAGGACAGGGGACATGCATCCCTACACTGTTACAGCTACAGGTCAAAGACACCGCACAAAGGAAAGGACAGGGGACATGCATCCCTACACTGTTACAGCTACAGGTCAAAGACACCGCACAAAGGAAAGGACAGGGGACATGCATCCCTACACTGCTACAGCTACAGGTCAAAGACACCGCACAAAGGAAAGGACAGGGGACATGCATCCCTACACTGTTACAGCTACAGGTCAAAGACACCGCACAAAGGAAAGGACAGGGGACATGCATCCCTACACTGTTACAGCTACAGGTCAAAGACACCGCACAAAGGAAAGGACAGGGGACATGCATCCCTACACTGCTACAGCTACAGGTCAAAGACACCGCACAAAGGAAAGGACAGGGGACATGCATCCCTACACTGCTACAGCTACAGGTCAAAGACACCGCACAAAGGAAAGGACAGGGGACATGCATCCCTACACTGCTACAGCTACAGGTCAAAGACACCGCACAAAGGAAAGGACAGGGGACATGCATCCCTACACTGCTACAGCTACAGGTCAAAGACACCGCACAAAGGAAAGGACAGGGGACATGCATCCCTACACTGCTACAACTACAGGTCAAAGACACCGCACAAAGGAAAGGGGACATGCATCCGTACACTGCTACAGCTACAGGTCAAAGACACCGCACAAAGGAAAGGACAGGGGACATGCATCCCTACACTGCTACAGCTACAGGTCAAAGACACCGCACAAAGGACAGGGGACATGCATCCGTACACTGCTACAGCTACAGGTCAAAGACACCGCACAAAGGAAAGGACAGGGGACATGCATCCGTACACTGCTACAGCTACAGGTCAAAGACACCGCACAAAGGACAGGGGACAGACACCAGCAGGTCAAAGGCACAAAGGACAGGGACATGCATCCGTACACTGCTACAGCTACAGGTCAAAGACACCGCACAAAGGAAAGGACAGGGGACATGCATCCGTACACTACTACAGCTACAGGTCAAAGACACCGCACAAAGGAAAGGACAGGGGACATGCATCCGTACACTGCTACAGCTACAGGTCAAAGACACCGCACAAAGGAAAGGACAGGGGACATGCATCCCTACACTGCTACAGCTACAGGTCAAAGACACCGCACAAAGGAAAGGACAGGGGACATGCATCCCTACACTGCTACAGCTACAGGTCAAAGACACCGCACAAAGGAAAGGACAGGGGACATGCATCCGTACACTGCTCCAGCTACAGGTCAAAGACACCGCACAAAGGAAAGGACAGGGGACATGCATCCCTACACTGTTACAGCTACAGGTCAAAGACACCGCACAAAGGAAAGGACAGGGGACATGCATCCCTACACTGCTACAGCTACAGGTCAAAGACACCGCACAAAGGAAAGGACAGGGGACATGCATCCGTACACTGCTACAGCTACAGGTCAAAGACACCGCACAAAGGAAGGGACAGGGGACATGCATCCCTACACTGCTACAGCTACAGGTCAAAGACACCGCACAAAGGAAAGGACAGGGGACATGCATCCGTACACTGCTACAGCTACAGGTCAAAGACACCGCACAAAGGAAAGGACAGGGGACATGCATCCCTACACTGCTACAGCTACAGGTCAAAGACACCGCACAAAGGAAAGGACAGGGGACATGCATCCCTACACTGCTACAGCTACAGGTCAAAGACAGAGGGGTGGGAGCAGTGGCGACCCGTCATTAGAGCCCCACCTGTTTTGAGACCCACATTTTAGGGGGGGGCTTGCCATTAATACATGTTCCATAACAGTTTGCAAACAATGTAAATATAAATATATATATATATATATCATTGAGTTAATAAAGTCTCCATACAAACATGGTATCTTTTTTTGTTTTTTTGAGTAATGCAGCTCCACAATGCAGGTATTTTATCCTTGCTCAGTGCTTTCTGTGGTGCTGGGGCGAGCCAGCAGAAAATATGGAGCGCTGTGCCGTGACTGGCTCAGTGTTCAGTCACTTATGGGGTCACTACGTCACCACCAAGTCAAAGGGTCGAGCTGAAAATTCTAGCCCCTTGGGTGCTGCCATAGAGTTACATTAGAAGTGCCCATCCAGGAAGGCTCAAGGTTATTTGCTACAGATAAAATGACATCAAATCATGTTATATCTACAGTATCTTTGATTGGACTGATCATGTCAACATCATACTTAGCTAAGTCTTAGCTAACAGTCATCATGAATCAAGCCATTCCTTTTTAATATTGTTTAGTAAGCTGTTAGTAGCCCATGTGCCTCACCCTAATAATTTACCCCTCTTAATTTCATCTACTGTTCTGACTTGGTGGTGCATAACCTGTTTTATAACCTGTTTTAGAGAAATGTAATCATCAAATATTTGAAGAGCTGCCATTGTCTGCTTTTATATGCCCCTTTATTTATCCTATAGTTCTGACTTGCTGTACAGGGATAACACCATGTTCTGAATTCTGTCGCTGTACATTTCAAAAGTGCTGAACAAATAGTTATTTTGACTACGTCTGTCCTAGCTCGCTCATTAATGTCTTAATTGAAATTACAGATTGCCCCCCATTTTGAACATCCCAAAGAAGCAGGCAGAATAAACTAAATCAAACATCTGTACATGGAAAAGACAGATTTCAACTTGCCAAATTGAGCCCGTTTTAAATGATCACTGAGAATAAATGTACCAGGCACGAGATGTGTATCATTTACACAGGCAACTATTTTTATTTGGAAAAAAAATATTCTGTTCCATTTTATTCTGTTGTATTACATAATGTCTTTTTTTTCTATAAAATAGTTGTGTCTTGACTGCGGTAAGGGCTCAAGAAATAAGAGCATCTTGTCTGCTAAATTAACAAAACAAGGCTATGCCATTGCACAGCCATAGGCGTCTACAAGCAAGCTCCACTGCGTTCCAGGCCACGGTGTTCCAGGCCACGGTGTTCCACGATATACTATAACCAGTTGATATTACAGACTGTGTTCCACGATATACTATAACCAGTTGATATTACAGACTGTGTTCCACGATATACTATAACCAGTTGATATTACAGACTGTGTTCCACGATATACTATAACCAGTTGATATTATTATTACAGTTGGTGTTCAACCTTCCCAAGTTCTCTCACGTCACCCCGCTCCTCCGCTCTCTCCACTGGCTTCCAGTTGAAGCTCGCATCCGCTACAAGACCATGGTGCTTGCCTACGGAGCTGTGAGGGGAACGGCACCTCAGTACCTCCAGGCTCTGATCAGGCCCTACACCCAAACAAGGGCACTGCGTTCATCCACCTCTGGCCTGCTCGCCTCCCTACCACTGAGGAAGTACAGTTCCCGCTCAGCCCAGTCAAAACTGTTCGCTGCTCTGGCCCCCCAATGGTGGAACAAACTCCCTCACGACGCCAGGACAGCGGAGTCAATCACCACCTTCCGGAGACACCTGAAACCCCACCTCTTTAAGGAATACCTAGGATAGGATAAAGTAATCCTTCTCACCCCCTTAAAGGATTTAGATGCACTATTGTAAAGTGGCTGTTCCACTGGATGTCATAAGGTGAATGCACCAATTTGTAAGTCGCTCTGGATAAGAGCGTCTGCTAAATGACTTAAATGTAAATGTAATATTACAGACTGTGTTGATATACTATAACCAATATTACAGACTGTGTTCCACGATATACTATAACCAGTTGATATTACAGACTGTGTTCCACAATATACTATAACCAGTTGATATTACAGACTGTGTTCCACGATATACTATAACCAGTTGATATTACAGACTGTGTTCCACGATATACTATAACCAGTTGATATTACAGACTGTGTTCCACGATATACTATAACCAGTTGATATTACAGACTGTGTTCCACGATATACTATAACCAGTTGATATTACAGACTGTGTTCCACGATATACTATAACCAGTTGATATTACAGACTGTGTTCCACGATATACTATAACCAGTTGATATTACAGACTGTGTTCCACGATATACTATAACCAGTTGATATTACAGACTGTGTTCCACGATATACTATAACCAGTTGATATTACAGACTGTGTTCCACGATATACTATAACCAGTTGATATTACAGACTGTGTTCCACGATATACTATAACCAGTTGATATTACAGACTGTGTTCCACGATATACTATAACCAGTTGATATTACAGACTGTGTTCCACGATATACTATAACCAGTTGATATTACAGACTGTGTTCCACGATATACTATAACCAGTTGATATTACAGACTGTGTTCCACGATATACTATAACCAGTTGATATTACAGACTGTGTTCCACGATATACTATAACCAGTTGATATTACAGACTGTGTTCAACGATATACTATAACCAGTTGATATTACAGATTCAATAAATTAATCTTAAATGGCACTTGTTTTTTTTAATGACTGAATATACAGTATATGGGCCAATTTAGCCATTAGGATTTGTTATCTGTAATGGTTATGATAAATTAGGCACTATTGTGATCTGTTGGAATATATGTAAATGTGCACATCATTTACTCCATTGCAGGCATTGTGTTCTAAAAATAGTCAAACGGTCAGATTGTGCATTCAGTCAAGCACTAGTGGCCACAGCCGCAATTCAGGGGCAAAATATTCCCTCCCTTTTATCGTTCTCATTTGTGAAATGCTTTTTGTGGTGACGGGGACTGGAGGCATTTGAGCAATGTGACGTTTGTTTGTGTGTTAGTGTGTGTGCGCGTGTGTGACTGTGGTGTGTGCGTGCACATTTGTTTGTCTACATTTGTGTGTATGCACGTGTGCGTTTGTCTGTTATGTGTGTGTGTTTTATACATATGAAAAGTGCACGGCTAAGGAGCCGAGCGTCAAACTCAGAGGCCGAGGTCATTTATCTCTGGGGTGAAGACACGCTGTGCATAAGGATATACTGTCATTCAACACCTGGAAATCTGTAAGCAGTCAGTCTCAATGCCATGTTGCACCGTTCCCATCATACAACACATCAAATGGGAGATGACTGTCATGGTGGAACAGGAACACACTCAGAGCTATAGAATTAATACCTTAATACAGTATTCCCTTCATATATCAATGGGGGACAGAACGTATTCATTAAGAGCTATATAATTAATACCGTAATACAGTATTCCCTTCATATATCAATGCGTATTCATTAAGAGTGACAGAATTCATAAGAGCTATGAATTAAAGTAATACAGTATTCCCTTCATATATCAATGGGGGGACAAGCGTATTCATTAAGAGCTATGTACAGTATTCCTTCATATATCAATGGGGGGACAGAAGACGTATTCATTAAGAGGATAATACAGTATTCCTTCATATATCAATGGGGGGGACAGACGTATTCATTAAGAGCTATATAATTAATACAGTATTCCTTCATATATTTCTATATAATTAATACCGTAATACATTCCCTTCATATATCAATGGGAGGGACAGAGCGTATTCATTAAGAGCTATATAATTAATGTAATACAGTATTCCCTTCATATATCAATGGGGGGACAGGAACCAATGTATTCCTTCATATATCCATGTATTCATTAAGAGCTATATAATTAATACCGTAATACAGTATTCCCTTCATATATCAATGGGGGGACCGTATTCATTAGCAACCGTAATACAGTATTCCTTCATATATCAATGGGAGTATTCATTAAGAGCTGTAATACAGTATTCCCTTCATATATCATGGGGGGACAGACGTATTCATTAAGAGCTATATAATTAATACCGTATTACAGTATTCCCTTCATATATCAATGGGGGACAGAACGTATTCATTAAGAGCTATATAATTAATACCGTAATACAGTATTCCCTTCATATATCAATGGGGGACAGAACGTATTCATTAAGCTATATAATTAATACCGAGTATTCCCTTCATATATCAATGGGGGGGACAGAACGTATTCATTAAGAGCTATAGAATTAATACCGTAATACAGTATTCCCTTCATATATCAATGGGTGACAGAACGTATCCATTAAGAGCTATATAATTAATACCGTAATACAGTATTCTCTTCATATATCAATGGGTGACAGAACGTATTGGCCTTCATTAAGAGCTACAGAATGAATAATCCTGCAGGTTTCTTACTTCCCAGCCAAGCACCTGGGGGTTTAGATGAGCCACTCATTTAGCCCTCAGCGAGACACGGGCCGAGTCAAGTGCAATTCAAACAAGAGGGACGACTCCATCAGCATTCCCAGCGGCGTTCAATTAGACGTGCTCTCCCCCCCGCCTGTGAAATAAAAACACAACCCCCCTCATCCAATCAATATGCACGGTGTTGAGGTAACTGCTGCAGCCACAACGCCCTGGCCCTTCGGTGACATTCACACATTTTGTGACTCCTTCAAGGAACAGAGGCTAGTAGCTACAGCTGATATTTCGCAACTTCTGTTCCTTCATCTCTCATTTCTTATCTCCAAATGTAATATTCCATATCTCAAAACAATAGACTGCATGATGGAACAGATTCCACCCCAGAGGAACTATATTCACTTTGAGTGGTTTGTTCTCAGAGTCAGACACAGCACAGTGGCACAGCACTTTCCTCCTTCACTTGTATACAGTCAACCAGGAGTTCAAAGTGATATGCTCCGTTTCACCACTATCCTATTGGAGTCCAGGCCAGAAATAAAGTTGGTTTTCAGAGGGTCAGTACAGCAGCAGCTTGGTGATAAACTGTCCTTCCCTCCTTAGTAAGGTGGAGCAGCCATAGCCAGTAGTGTTCATCAGGGGACATCATGGTGATTGATTGGTGACAGTCACAGGCTGGCTGGTTAATTTCTCCAGTGGCAGGCAGGCAGGCAGGCAGGCAGGCAGGCAGGCAGGCAGGCAGGACCAGACCCAGTTATTATGGCTCCTGTCACAGGCTGAGCTATGGCCCCTCATGGGGGCCCTGTTTCAGTACCCACAACCCACTGTACCACAACCCAGGGTTCTAACACCATCTCATGCTGAATGGTTCCTTTGCTACTTCTCCCCAAGAGGCACTCCTGTAGATCTGAACGTCTCTGATGGGTGCAAGCAACATACCAACCTATCAGAAGGAATGGTTGAGCAATTGCATTTGGCTTAAACCTATCAAATCCTTTCCGATCTACAGGAGTGTCTAAGGACTAGGGGCTTGGTGTTTGAGTTGGAATTCAGCACCAACAGACCAATAGTGTGGCCAGTCTGGGTCCACCTCACACCCACCCAGCTCTGACAAATCATTTAGAAGAGTGTCTAGGTGGTACAGTACGAGGGGCTATGGGGCAATCTGTACTGGAATTTAGCACCAACAGACCAATACTGTGGCCAGTCTGGGTCCACCTCACACCCACCCAGCTCTGACAAATCATTTAGAAGAGTGTCTAGGTGGTACAGTACGAGGGGCTATGGGGCGATCTGTACTGGAATTTAGCACCAACCAATGGCGTGGCCAGTCTGGGTCCACCCAACTGACCAGAAGAGGAGGAGTTATCCTTTTGGGTGCAGCTGGACACGGCCCAGGAAACAAAGACTATCTGGCAGCAGGTAGCCTAGCGGTTAGAGTGTTGCTGGTTCTAGGCCTAAACCCATTTAGTCGACTGGCTGATTGTTTAGTCGACAGTAGAGCAGTAACAACAAAAACATGACTGGCACCTGTCTGACTGATCCATTGTGGAGCCCGTGGGGAAGGCAGTCCATCACTAAGACATGTGCTACTGAAATTATAGATGGTAATATTAACAACAATTGTGCAACAAAAATAAAAATGATATAATTTAATAACACATGCTCTTTCTCCCCCGTTAGACAGGAGTTGCTGTTCACGGTTTAGAGTGCGCTGTTTAATTGCCGCCTTTTCCTAGACCATGTTGCTATGTGCATAATAGAAAAGGTTGTCTCAAATTGTGAGCACAAATGTGTTCACTTCTGTTGGTGAGCATTTCTCCTTTTCCAAGATAATCCATCCACCTGACAGGTGTGGCATATCAAGAAGCTGATTAAGCAGCACCTTGTGCGGGGATAATGTGCAGTTTTGTCACAACACAATGCCACAGATGTCTCAAGTTGAGGTTCAGCACAGCAGCAATTGGCATGCTGACTGCAGGAATGTCTACTAGAGTCGTTGCCAGAGAATTTAATGTTAATTTCTCTACCATAAGCCACCTCCAATGTCATTTCAGAGAATTTGGCAGTACGTCCAACTGGCCTCACAACCCCAGACTACGTGTTATTTTTTTATTGTATATTGTTTTAACCTTTATTAAACTACCACAGTCAGTTAAGAAAAACATTTTATTTACAATGACAGCCTACCCCTGCCAAACCCGGATGATGCTGGGCCAATTGGCCTCTTGCACTGAGATGCAGTACCTTACACCGCTGTGCCACTCGGGGGAGCCTCATGTGTAAGGCGTCGTGTGGGCGAGCGGTTTGCTGATGTCAACGTAGTGAATAGAGTGCCCCATGGTGGCGATGGGGTTATGGTATGGGCAGGGATAAGCAATTTGAACGCAGAGATAAGGTCCATTGTCGTCCCATTCATCCGCCGCCATCACCTCATGTTTCAGCAGGATAATACACGGCCCGCAAGGATCTGGACACAATTATTGAAAACTGAAAATGTCCAAGTTCTTCCATGGCCAGCAGACTCACCAGACATGTCACCCACTGAGCATGTTTGGGATGGTCTGGATCGACAGCGTGTTTCAGTTCCCACCAATATCAAGTAGAGGTCGACCGATTAATCGCCATGGCCGATTAATTAGGGCCGATTTCAAGTTTTCATAACAAATCAGTAATCGGTATTTGCATTCCACGAGTAAACTGCATACAGGCCAAGCTGGTTCAAATCCCTGAGCCGACTCCGTTAAACATTGGTGGATCTGCCCTTGAGCCAGGCACTTAACACAAGTTGCTCCAGGGTCGCCATCATGAGTGGCTGATCCCCTGGCCGTGACCCCACTCTAGAGGGTGTCTCAGGGGAAGTGGGAAATGCAAAAAAAACATTTCAATTTCATTACACTGTACAGGTTAGACATTTGCACGTGTGAAACAGGACAAATACAAGCACCTCCTATTTGACCTTCTGAATGGTTCCCATGTAATAAACAGTTCTAGGGGCCAGGAATGAAAAACAGAGGGATGGAGAAACCAAATTACCAGCTGCTGTCATGAGCTCAGGCTGCACTGTACCATGAAAGTGATTTGAGTCGAGGCATTTATATTCTCGCTTTCCTTTCGACAACGTTCTCTTAGAGAGAAAAAGAGGGAGGGTGAGCGAAAGAGAGTGGGAGAGAGAGAGGGCAACAATTGGAAATGCAGCTGTGAGAACATGGAGAGAGAGAGCAGAAATATGGAGAGAGAAGGAGAGTGGGCAACGATTGGAAAGACAGCTGAGTGAGAACATGGAGAGAGAGGCAATGATTGGAAAGACAGCTGAGTGAGAACATGGAGAGAGCAGAGAAGAGAGAGAGAGAGAGAGAGAGAGAGAGAGAGAGAGAGAGAGAGAGAGAGAGAGAGAGAGAGAGAGAGAGAGAGAGAGAGAGAGAGAGAAGAAAGACTAAAACAAGGAAAAAGGGAAAGGCAGCATGCAGAGCGAGGCGGATGTAACAGTCAAGCAGGTTGGATGAGTATAGGACGTCCTCCCCATGACAGCTCTCCAAACGAGTGTTCTGCATACTTCAGGGGACATGGTGATAAAGCAGAAATGATAGAGAGCTGGAACTTGAAGAGTTTTTATTCCTCTACGTACTGCAACAGACATATTACATATTGGTCTGAATTCGGTTCTGATACCGTTTGGAGCAGTTCATTGATTTACAGGAGGTTACTGTTAAGACAACAGACTGCAGTAGCTAAGGGTCAGCTGCTGTATTCAAGTCCTAGTTGAAATGCAGAGTAGATCAACAATATATTAAGCGAGTGTCAGGAATAGAAGTGGGTAAGTGAGTAGTAGATAACTGGCAGGTAGCTAGGCCTAGATAAGTGGGTTTCGTAACAACTCACCCTTTCTTACCAAAACCACACAAACATATTCATCAGCAATCACGAGCCGGCTACCACCCGGTTACTCAACCCTGCACCTTAGAGGCTGCTGCCCTATATACAGAGACATGGAATCACTGGCCACTTTAATCATGTTTACATACTGCGTTACTCCTCTCATATGTAAATACTGTATTCTATTCTACTGTATTTTAGTCGATGCCACTCCAACATTGCTCGTCCTGATATTTATATATTTCTTAATTGCATACTTTTACTTTTAGATTTGTGCATTGTTCGATACTACTGCACTGTTGGAACTAGGAACACAAGCATTTTCGCTACACCTGTAATAACATCTGCTAAATGTGTATGTGACCAATAAACTTGATTTAATTTTGGACAGTGTCACTGTCAATTGCTTCCCAAAAGAGATTGAAAAACTGAAGAGAATCCACCTTTTCATTTTTCACAAATAGATATTGTTTCAGGAGATTCCTCTTAAAACATGGAACTGCACATTGGATGGCCAGTGGCCTGCCTCTTACAATGACAGTTACAGGCGGAAAATGACAAGCACTTTTCTGGCTCGTCAGCTTCCTTCCTTGAGTTATTCGAGGTATATTCAGACTGTCAGTCAGTTGGTATAATCTTGCCTGCGTTCCAAGATCTTCAATAAAACATTTTAGATTCATTCCAAAATGTATATGCAAATTAAACTATTTATCATGCTTGGCAGAAAAAGGTTCCATTCTAAACCAGCTATGTCTTTTTAACTCCTTAGTTATAGGCCTAAACAACGATAGCAGGTTGACCCCACAAACCCGCTAACCTGCATAGCAGTGGAGGCTGCTGAGCGGAGGACGGCTCATAGTAATGGCTGGAATGGATTCAATGGAATGGTATCAAGCACGATTGCCATTCCAGGCATTATTATGAGCCGTCCTCCCCTCAGCAGCCTCCACTGCTGCATAGTGATAACTATGGCAGTCCAAGTCTACTACACAAAGTCAAAAGTGAGAGCCGCGTGACAAAAGGTGCCTACAAAACAGGAACAATTTACTCTGATTTGAAAAGACCCCAGGCTCTCAGAGTATCTAGGATCAGCACTCATAAGATCACATGGACAGGGGGGACCTGATCCTAGGTCAGCACTCCTATGACTGTGATGCTTTATGAATACAGGGCACTGGGCTACTTGACATTCCAAAGAGCATTCATTTAACTGATCTGTTCTCATCAGCAGCCATTAACGGAGTGTCAATCCAATTCTATTCCTTGATTTTTGGCCAATCATTGAGCTGACTCATTACTGACTCAATACAAATCTGGAATTGATTAGGAGCAGGGTGACAGCTAGCCAGGGTCATTGAGAATGTGTGTCAGTGCACCTCCCGTCACAGATACATTCCTTACTGACACCAGTGTTTCATTAATAGATAGTTAAAAAAGGGGCAATCTGCAGTTGCTATATTCATTTTTGGATTTATACGTTAACGATATGTAACTATTTATTCTTGAAGAATATAACTTAAATGCCCCATGAGTTTAGTACAACTGTTGTACCCCCATAAGAACCCATCAGACTGAGTTTAGTTCAACTGTTGTACCCCCATCAGAACCCATCAGACTGAGTTTAGTTCAACTGTTGTACCCCCATCAGAACCCATCAGACTGAGTTTAGTTCAACTGTTGTACCCCATCAGAACCCATCAGACTGAGTTTAGTTCAACTGTTGTACCCCCATCAGAACCCATCAGACTGAGTTTAGTACAACTGTTGTACCCCCATCAGAACCCATCAGACTGAGTTTAGTTCAACTGTTGTACCCCCATCAGAACCCATCAGACTGAGTTTAGTACAACTGTTGTACCCCCATCAGAACCCATCAGACTGAGTTTAGTTCAACTGTTGTACCCCCATCAGAACCCATCAGACTGAGTTTAGTACAACTGTTGTACCCCATCAGAACCCATCAGACTGAGTTTAGTTCAACTGTTGTACCCCATCAGAACCCATCAGACTGAGTTTAGTACAACTGTTGTACCCCCATCAGAACCCATCAGACTGAGTTTAGTACAACTGTTGTACCCCCATCAGAACCCATCAGACTGAGTTTAGTTCAACTGTTGTACCCCCATCAGGCTGAGTTTAGTACAACTGTTGTACCCCCATCAGGCTGAGTTTAGTTCAACTGTTGTACCCCCATCAGAACCCATCAGACTGAGTTTAGTACAACTGTTGTACCCCATCAGAACCCATCAGACTGAGTTTAGTACAACTGTTGTACCCCATCAGACTGAGTTTAGCACAACTGTTGTACCCCCATCAGGCTGAGTTTAGTTCAACTGTTGTACCCCCATCAGAACCCTTCAGACTGAGTTTAGTACAACTGTTGTACCCCCATCAGAACCCATCAGACTGAGTTTAGCACAACTGTTGTACCCCCATCAGAACCCATCAGACTGAGTTTAGTACAACTGTTGTACCCCCATCAGAA
The DNA here is from genome assembly GCF_023373465.1 of Oncorhynchus keta. NCBI lineage: Eukaryota > Metazoa > Chordata > Actinopteri > Salmoniformes > Salmonidae > Oncorhynchus > Oncorhynchus keta. The sequence goes on from NC_068436.1 coordinate 16,834,822, forward strand.
CCCATCAGACTGAGTTTAGTACAACTGTTGTACCCCCATCAGACTGAGTTTAGTTCAACTGTTGTACCCCATCAGAACCCATCAGACTGAGTTTAGTTCAACTGTTGTACCCCCATCAGAACCCATCAGACTGAGTTTAGTACAACTGTTGTACCCCCATCAGAACCCATCAGACTGAGTTTAGTACAACTGTTGTACCCCCATCAGACTGAACCAACTGTTGTACCCCATCAGAACCCATCAGACTTGAGTTTAGTTAAACTGTTGTACCCCCATCAGAACCCATCAGACTGAGTTTAGTACAACTGTTGTACCCCCATCAGAACCCATCAGACTGAGTTTAGTACAACTGTTGTACTCCCATCAGAACCCATCAGACTGAGTTTAGTACAACTGTTGTACCCCCATCAGAACCCATCAGACTGAGTTTAGTACAACTGTTGTACCCCATCAGAACCCATCAGACTGAGTTTAGTACAACTGTTGTACCCCCATCAGAACCCATCAGACTGAGTTTAGTACAACTGTTGTACCCCCATCAGAACCCATCAGACTGAGTTTAGTACAACTGTTGTACCCCCATCAGAACCCATCAGACTGAGTTTAGTACAACTGTTGTACCCCCATCAGAACCCATCAGACTGAGTTTAGCACAACTGTTGTACCCCCATCAGAACCCATCAGACTTGAGTTTAGTTAAACTGTTGTACCCCATCAGAACCCATCAGACTGAGTTTAGTACAACTGTTGTACCCCCATCAGACTGAGTTTAGCACAACTGTTGTACCCCCATCAGAACCCATCAGACTGAGTTTAGCACAACTGTTGTACCCCCATCAGAACCCATCAGACTGAGTTTAGTACAACTGTTGTACCCCCATCAGAACCCATCAGACTGAGTTTAGCACAACTGTTGTACCCCCATCAGAACCCATCAGACTGAGTTTAGTACAACTGTTGTACCCCCATCAGAACCCATCAGACTGAGTTTAGTACAACTGTTGTACCCCCATCAGAACCCATCAGACTGAGTTTAGCACAACTGTTGTACCCCCATCAGAACCCATCAGACTGAGTTTAGTACAACTGTTGTACCCCCATCAGAACCCATCAGACTGAGTTTAGTACAACTGTTGTACCCCCATCAGACTGAGTTTAGTTCAACTGTTGTACCCCCATCAGAACCCATCAGACTGAGTTTAGTTCAACTGTTGTACCCCCATCAGAACCCATCAGACTGAGTTTAGTACAACTGTTGTACCCCCATCAGAACCCATCAGACTGAGTTTAGTACAACTGTTGTACCCCCATCAGACTGAGTTTAGCACAACTGTTGTACCCCCATCAGAACCCATCAGACTGAGTTTAGTACAACTGTTGTACCCCCATCAGACTGAGTTTAGTACAACTGTTGTACCCCCATCAGAACCCATCAGACTGAGTTTAGTACAACTGTTGTACCCCCATCAGAACCCATCAGACTGAGTTTAGTACAACTGTTGTACCCCATCAGAACCCATCAGACTGAGTTTAGTACAACTGTTGTACCCCCATCAGAACCCATCAGACTGAGTTTAGTACAACTGTTGTACCCCCATCAGAACCCATCAGACTGAGTTTAGTACAACTGTTGTACCCCCATCAGAACCCATCAGACTGAGTTTAGTACAACTGTTGTACCCCATCAGAACCCATCAGACTGAGTTTAGTACAACTGTTGTACCCCCATCAGAACCCATCAGACTGAGTTTAGCACAACTGTTGTACCCCATCAGAACCCATCAGACTTGAGTTTAGTTAAACTGTTGTACCCCCATCAGAACCCATCAGACTGAGTTTAGTACAACTGTTGTACCCCCATCAGAACCCATCAGACTGAGTTTAGTACAACTGTTGTACCCCCATCAGAACCCATCAGACTGAGTTTAGCACAACTGTTGTACCCCCATCAGAACCCATCAGACTTGAGTTTAGTTAAACTGTTGTACCCCCATCAGAACCCATCAGACTGAGTTTAGTACAACTGTTGTACCCCCATCAGAACCCATCAGACTGAGTTTAGTACAACTGTTGTACCCCCATCAGAACCCATCAGACTGAGTTTAGTACAACTGTTGTACCCCATCAGAACCCATCAGACTGAGTTTAGTACAACTGTTGTACCCCCATCAGAACCCATCAGACTGAGTTTAGTACAACTGTTGTACCCCCATCAGAACCCATCAGACTGAGTTTAGTACAACTGTTGTACCCCCATCAGAACCCATCAGACTGAGTTTAGTACAACTGTTGTACCCCCATCAGAACCCATCAGACTGAGTTTAGTTCAACTGTTGTACCCCCATCAGAACCCATCAGACTGAGTTTAGCACAACTGTTGTACCCCCATCAGAACCCATCAGACTGAGTTTAGCACAACTGTTGTACCCCCATCAGAACCCATCAGACTGAGTTTAGTAAAACTGTTGTACCCCCATCAGACTGAGTTTAGCACAACTGTTGTACCCCCATCAGGCTGAGTTTAGTTCAACTGTTGTACCCCCATCAGAACTCATCAGACTGAGTTTAGTACAACTGTTGTACCCCCATCAGACTGAGTTTAGCACAACTGTTTGCCCCCATCAGGCTGAGTTTAGTTCAACTGTTGTACCCCCATCAGAACCCATCAGACTGAGTTTAGTACAACTGTTGTACCCCCATCAGAACCCATCAGACTGAGTTTAGTACAACTGTTGTACCCCCATCAGACTGAGTTTAGTTCAACTGTTGTACCCCCATCAGAACCCATCAGACTGAGTTTAGTTCAACTGTTGTATCCCCATCAGAACCCATCAGACTGAGTTTAGTACAACTGTTGTACCCCCATCAGAACCCATCAGACTGAGTTTAGTACAACTGTTGTACCCCCATCAGACTGAGTTTAGCACAACTGTTGTACCCCCATCAGAACCCATCAAACTTGAGTTTAGTTAAACTGTTGTACCCCCATCAGAACCCATCAGACTGAGTTTAGTACAACTGTTGTACCCCCATCAGAACCCATCAGACTGAGTTTAGTACAACTGTTGTACCCCCATCAGAACCCATCAGACTGAGTTTAGTACAACTGTTGTACCCCATCAGAACCCATCAGACTGAGTTTAGTACAACTGTTGTACCCCATCAGAACCCATCAGACTGAGTTTAGTTCAACTGTTGTACCCCCATCAGAACCCATCAGACTGAGTTTAGTTCAACTGTTGTACCCCCATCAGAACCCATCAGACTGAGTTTAGTTCAACTGTTGTACCCCCATCAGAACCCATCAGACTGAGTTTAGTTCAACTGTTGTACCCCCATCAGAACCCATCAGACTGAGTTTAGTACAACTGTTGTACCCCCATCAGAACCCATCAGACTGAGTTTAGTTCAACTGTTGTACCCCCATCAGAACCCATCAGACTGAGTTTAGTTCAACTGTTGTACCCCCATCAGAACCCATCAGACTGAGTTTAGTACAACTGTTGTACCCCCATCAGAACCCATCAGACTGAGTTTAGTTCAACTGTTGTACTCCCATCAGAACCCATCAGACTGAGTTTAGTACAACTGTTGTACCCCCATCAGAACCCATCAGACTGAGTTTAGTTCAACTGTTGTACCCCCATCAGAACCCATCAGACTGAGTTTAGTACAACTGTTGTACCCCCATCAGAACCCATCAGACTGAGTTTAGTTCAACTGTTGTACCCCCATCAGAACCCATCAGACTGAGTTTAGTACAACTGTTGTACCCCCATCAGGCTGAGTTTAGTTCAACTGTTGTACCCCCATCAGAACCCATCAGACTGAGTTTAGTACAACTGTTGTACCCCCATCAGAACCCATCAGACTGAGTTTAGTACAACTGTTGTACCCCCATCAGAACCCATCAGACTGAGTTTAGCACAACTGTTGTACCCCCATCAGAACCCATCAGACTGAGTTTAGTACAACTGTTGTACCCCCATCAGAACCCATCAGACTGAGTTTAGTACAACTGTTGTACCCCCATCAGACTGAGTTTAGTTCAACTGTTGTACCCCCATCAGAACCCATCAGACTGAGTTTAGTTCAACTGTTGTACCCCCATCAGAACCCATCAGACTGAGTTTAGTACAACTGTTGTACCCCCATCAGAACCCATCAGACTGAGTTTAGTACAACTGTTGTACCCCATCAGAACCCATCAGACTGAGTTTAGTACAACTGTTGTACCCCCATCAGAACCCATCAGACTGAGTTTAGTACAACTGTTGTACCCCCATCAGAACCCATCAGACTGAGTTTAGTACAACTGTTGTACCCCCATCAGAACCCATCAGACTGAGTTTAGTACAACTGTTGTACCCCATCAGAACCCATCAGACTGAGTTTAGTTCAACTGTTGTACCCCCATCAGAACCCATCAGACTGAGTTTAGCACAACTGTTGTACCCCCATCAGAACCCATCAGACTGAGTTTAGTAAAACTGTTGTACCCCCATCAGACTGAGTTTAGCACAACTGTTGTACCCCCATCAGGCTGAGTTTAGTTCAACTGTTGTACCCCCATCAGAACTCATCAGACTGAGTTTAGTACAACTGTTGTACCCCCATCAGACTGAGTTTAGCACAACTGTTGTACCCCCATCAGGCTGAGTTTAGTTCAACTGTTGTACCCCATCAGAACCCATCAGACTGAGTTTAGTTCAACTGTTGTACCCCCATCAGAACCCATCAGACTGAGTTTAGTTCAACTGTTGTACCCCCATCAGAACCCATCAGACTGAGTTTAGTACAACTGTTGTACCCCCATCAGAACCCATCAGACTGAGTTTAGTACAACTGTTGTACCCCCATCAGACTGAGATTAGCACAACTGTTGTACCCCCATCAGAACCCATCAGACTTGAGTTTAGTTAAACTGTTGTACCCCCATCAGAACCCATCAGACTGAGTTTAGTACAACTGTTGTACCCCCATCAGAACCCATCAGACTGAGTTTAGTACAACTGTTGTACCCCCATCAGAACCCATCAGACTGAGTTTAGTACAACTGTTGTACCCCCATCAGAACCCATCAGACTGAGTTTAGTACAACTGTTGTACCCCCATCAGAACCCATCAGACTGAGTTTAGTACAACTGTTGTACCCCCATCAGAACCCATCAGACTGAGTTTAGTACAACTGTTGTACCCCCATCAGAACCCATCAGACTGAGTTTAGTACAACTGTTGTACCCCATCAGAACCCATCAGACTGAGTTTAGTACAACTGTTGTACCCCCATCAGAACCCATCAGACTGAGTTTAGTTCAACTGTTGTACCCCCATCAGAACCCATCAGACTGAGTTTAGCACAACTGTTGTACCCCCATCAGAACCCATCAGACTGAGTTTAGTAAAACTGTTGTACCCCCATCAGACTGAGTTTAGCACAACTGTTGTACCCCCATCAGGCTGAGTTTAGTTCAACTGTTGTACCCCCATCAGAACTCATCAGACTGAGTTTAGTACAACTGTTGTACCCCCATCAGACTGAGTTTAGCACAACTGTTGTACCCCCATCAGGCTGAGTTTAGTTCAACTGTTGTACCCCCATCAGAACCCATCAGACTGAGTTTAGTACAACTGTTGTACCCCTATCAGAACCCATCAGACTGAGTTTAGTACAACTGTTGTACCCCCATCAGAACCCATCAGACTGAGTTTAGTACAACTGTTGTACCCCCATCAGACTGAGTTTAGCACAACTGTTGTACCCCCATCAGGCTGAGTTTAGTTCAACTGTTGTACCCCATCAGAACCCACCAGACTGAGTTTAGTACAACTGTTGTACCCCCATCAGAACCCATCAGACTGAGTTTAGTACAACTGTTGTACCCCCATCAGAACCCATCAGACTGAGTTTAGTCCAACTGTTGTACCCCCATCAGAACCCATCAGACTGAGTTTAGTCCAACTGTTGTACCCCCATCAGAACCCATCAGACTGAGTTTAGTACAACTGTTGTACCCCCATCAGAACCCATCAGACTGAGTTTAGCACAACTGTTGTACCCCCATCAGAACCCATCAGACTGAGTTTAGTACAACTGTTGTACCCCCATCAGAACCCATCAGACTGAGTTTAGTACAACTGTTGTACCCCCATCAGAACCCATCAGACTGAGTTTAGTACAACTGTTGTACCCCCATCAGAACCCATCAGACTGAGTTTAGTACAACTGTTGTACCCCCATCAGAACCCATCAGACTGAGTTTAGTACAACTGTTGTACCCCCATCAGAACCCATCAGACTGAGTTTAGTACAACTGTTGTACCCCCATCAGAACCCATCAGACTGAGTTTAGTACAACTGTTGTACCCCCATCAGAACCCATCAGACTGAGTTTAGTTCAACTGTTGTACCCCCATCAGAACCCATCAGACTGAGTTTAGCACAACTGTTGTACCCCCATCAGAACCCATCAGACTGAGTTTAGCACAACTGTTGTACCCCCATCAGAACCCATCAGACTGAGTTTAGTAAAACTGTTGTACCCCCATCAGACTGAGTTTAGCACAACTGTTGTACCCCCATCAGGCTGAGTTTAGTTCAACTGTTGTACCCCCATCAGAACTCATCAGACTGAGTTTAGTACAACTGTTGTACCCCCATCAGACTGAGTTTCACAACTGTTGTACCCCCATCAGGCTGAGTTTAGTTCAACTGTTGTACCCCCATCAGAACCCATCAGACTGAGTTTAGTACAACTGTTGTACCCCATCAGACTGAGTTTAGTTCAACTGTTGTACCCCCATCAGAACCCATCAGACTGAGTTTAGTTCAACTGTTGTATCCCCATCAGAACCCATCAGACTGAGTTTAGTACAACTGTTGTACCCCATCAGAACCCATCAGACTGAGTTTAGTACAACTGTTGTACCCCCATCAGACTGAGTTTAGCACAACTGTTGTACCCCCATCAGAACCCATCAGACTTGAGTTTAGTTAAACTGTTGTACCCCCATCAGAACCCATCAGACTGAGTTTAGTACAACTGTTGTACCCCCATCAGAACCCATCAGACTGAGTTTAGTACAACTGTTGTACCCCCATCAGAACCCATCAGACTGAGTTTAGTACAACTGTTGTACCCCATCAGAACCCATCAGACTGAGTTTAGTACAACTGTTGTACCCCCATCAGAACCCATCAGACTGAGTTTAGTTCAACTGTTCTACCCCCATCAGAACCCATCAGACTGAGTTTAGTTCAACTGTTGTACCCCATCAGAACCCATCAGACTGAGTTTAGTTCAACTGTTGTACCCCATCAGAACCCATCAGACTGAGTTTAGTTCAACTGTTGTACCCCCATCAGAACCCATCAGACTGAGTTTAGTACAACTGTTGTACCCCCATCAGAACCCATCAGACTGAGTTTAGTTCAACTGTTGTACCCCCATCAGAACCCATCAGACTGAGTTTAGTTCAACTGTTGTACCCCCATCAGAACCCATCAGACTGAGTTTAGTACAACTGTTGTACCCCCATCAGAACCCATCAGACTGAGTTTAGTTCAACTGTTGTACTCCCATCAGAACCCATCAGACTGAGTTTAGTACAACTGTTGTACCCCCATCAGAACCCATCAGACTGAGTTTAGTTCAACTGTTGTACCCCATCAGAACCCATCAGACTGAGTTTAGTACAACTGTTGTACCCCCATCAGAACCCATCAGACTGAGTTTAGTTCAACTGTTGTACCCCCATCAGAACCCATCAGACTGAGTTTAGTACAACTGTTGTACCCCCATCAGGCTGAGTTTAGTTCAACTGTTGTCCCCCAACCCATCAGACTGAGTTTAGTACAACTGTTGTACCCCCATCAGAACCCATCAGACTGAGTTTAGTACAACTGTTGTACCCCCATCAGAACCCATCAGACTGAGTTTAGCACAACTGTTGTACCCCCATCAGAACCCATCAGACTGAGTTTAGTACAACTGTTGTACCCCCATCAGAACCCATCAGACTGAGTTTAGTACAACTGTTGTACCCCCATCAGACTGAGTTTAGTTCAACTGTTGTACCCCCATCAGAACCCATCAGACTGAGTTTAGTTCAACTGTTGTACCCCATCAGAACCCATCAGACTGAGTTTAGTACAACTGTTGTACCCCATCAGAACCCATCAGACTGAGTTTAGTACAACTGTTGTACCCCCATCAGAACCCATCAGACTGAGTTTAGTACAACTGTTGTACCCCCATCAGAACCCATCAGACTGAGTTTAGTACAACTGTTGTACCCCCATCAGAACCCATCAGACTGAGTTTAGTACAACTGTTGTACCCCCATCAGAACCCATCAGACTGAGTTTAGTACAACTGTTGTACCCCCATCAGAACCCATCAGACTGAGTTTAGTTCAACTGTTGTACCCCCATCAGAACCCATCAGACTGAGTTTAGCACAACTGTTGTACCCCCATCAGAACCCATCAGACTGAGTTTAGTAAAACTGTTGTACCCCCATCAGACTGAGTTTAGCACAACTGTTGTACCCCCATCAGGCTGAGTTTAGTTCAACTGTTGTACCCCCATCAGAACTCATCAGACTGAGTTTAGTACAACTGTTGTACCCCCATCAGACTGAGTTTAGCACAACTGTTGTACCCCCATCAGGCTGAGTTTAGTTCAACTGTTGTACCCCCATCAGAACCCATCAGACTGAGTTTAGTACAACTGTTGTACCCCCATCAGAACCCATCAGACTGAGTTTTAGTCAGACTGAGTTTAGTTCAACTGTTGTACCCCCATCAGAACCCATCAGACTGAGTTTAGTTCAACTGTTGTACCCCATCAGAACCCATCAGACTGAGTTTAGTACAACTGTTGTACCCCCATCAGAACCCATCAGACTGAGTTTAGTACAACTGTTGTACCCCATCAGACTGAGTTTAGCACAACTGTTGTACCCCCATCAGAACCAATCAGACTTGAGTTTAGTTAAACTGTTGTACCCCCATCAGAACCCATCAGACTGAGTTTAGCACAACTGTTGTACCCCCATCAGAACCCATCAGACTTGAGTTTAGTTAAACTGTTGTACCCCCATCAGAACCCATCAGACTGAGTTTAGTACAACTGTTGTACCCCATCAGAACCCATCAGACTGAGTTTAGTACAACTGTTGTACCCCCATCAGAACCCATCAGACTGAGTTTAGTACAACTGTTGTACCCCCATCAGAACCCATCAGACTGAGTTTAGTACAACTGTTGTACCCCATCAGAACCCATCAGACTGAGTTTAGTACAACTGTTGTACCCCCATCAGAACCCATCAGACTGAGTTTAGTACAACTGTTGTACCCCCATCAGAACCCATCAGACTGAGTTTAGTACAACTGTTGTACCCCCATCAGAACCCATCAGACTGAGTTTAGTTCAACTGTTGTACCCCCATCAGAACCCATCAGACTGAGTTTAGCACAACTGTTGTACCCCCATCAGAACCCATCAGACTGAGTTTAGTAAAACTGTTGTACCCCCATCAGACTGAGTTTAGCACAACTGTTGTACCCCCATCAGGCTGAGTTTAGTTCAACTGTTGTACCCCATCAGAACTCATCAGACTGAGTTTAGTACAACTGTTGTACCCCCATCAGACTGAGTTTAGCACAACTGTTGTACCCCCATCAGGCTGAGTTTAGTTCAACTGTTGTACCCCCATCAGAACCCATCAGACTGAGTTTAGTACAACTGTTGTACCCCCATCAGAACCCATCAGACTGAGTTTAGTACAACTGTTGTACCCCCATCAGAACCCATCAGACTGAGTTTAGTACAACTGTTGTACCCCCATCAGACTGAGTTTAGCACAACTGTTGTACCCCATCAGGCTGAGTTTAGTTCAACTGTTGTACCCCCATCAGAACCCATCAGACTGAGTTTAGTACAACTGTTGTACCCCATCAGAACCCATCAGACTGAGTTTAGTACAACTGTTGTACCCCCATCAGAACCCATCAGACTGAGTTTAGTACAACTGTTGTACCCCCATCAGAACCCATCAGACTGAGTTTAGTACAACTGTTGTACCCCCATCAGAACCCATCAGACTGAGTTTAGTTCAACTGTTGTACCCCCATCAGAACCCATCAGACTGAGTTTAGCACAACTGTTGTACCCCCATCAGAACCCATCAGACTGAGTTTAGTAAAACTGTTGTACCCCCATCAGACTGAGTTTACTGTTGTACCCCCATCAGGCTGAGTTTAGTTCAACTGTTGTACCCCCATCAGAACTCATCAGACTGAGTTTGACTGTTGTACCCCCATCAGACTGAGTTTAGCACAACTGTTGTACCCCCATCAGGCTGAGTTTAGTTCAACTGTTGTACCCCCATCAGAACCCATCAGACTGAGTTTAGTACAACTGTTGTACCCCATCAGAACCCATCAGACTGAGTTTAGTACAACTGTTGTACCCCCATCAGACTGAGTTTAGTTCAACTGTTGTACCCCATCAGAACCCATCAGACTGAGTTTAGTTCAACTGTTGTACCCCCATCAGAACCCATCAGACTGAGTTTAGTACAACTGTTGTACCCCATCAGAACCCATCAGACTGAGTTTAGTACAACTGTTGTACCCCATCAGACTGAGTTTAGCACAACTGTTGTACCCCCATCAGAACCCATCAGACTTGAGTTTAGTTAAACTGTTGTACCCCCATCAGAACCCATCAGACTGAGTTTAGTACAACTGTTGTACCCCCATCAGAACCCATCAGACTGAGTTTAGTACAACTGTTGTACCCCCATCAGAACCCATCAGACTGAGTTTAGTACAACTGTTGTACCCCCATCAGAACCCATCAGACTGAGTTTAGTACAACTGTTGTACCCCCATCAGAACCCATCAGACTGAGTTTAGTACAACTGTTGTACCCCCATCAGAACCCATCAGACTGAGTTTAGTACAACTGTTGTACCCCCATCAGAACCCATCAGACTGAGTTTAGTACAACTGTTGTACCCCCATCAGAACCCATCAGACTGAGTTTAGTACAACTGTTGTACCCCATCAGAACCCATCAGACTGAGTTTAGTTCAACTGTTGTACCCCCATCAGAACCCATCAGACTGAGTTTAGCACAACTGTTGTACCCCCATCAGAACCCATCAGACTGAGTTTAGTAAAACTGTTGTACCCCCATCAGACTGAGTTTAGCACAACTGTTGTACCCCCATCAGAACCCATCAGGCTGAGTTTAGTTCAACTGTTGTACCCCCATCAGAACTCATCAGACTGAGTTTAGTACAACTGTTGTACCCCCATCAGACTGAGTTTAGCACAACTGTTGTACCCCCATCAGGCTGAGTTTAGTTCAACTGTTGTACCCCCATCAGAACCCATCAGACTGAGTTTAGTACAACTGTTGTACCCCCATCAGAACCCATCAGACTGAGTTTAGTACAACTGTTGTACCCCATCAGACTGAGTTTAGTTCAACTGTTGTACCCCCATCAGAACCCATCAGACTGAGTTTAGTTCAACTGTTGTACCCCATCAGAACCCATCAGACTGAGTTTAGTACAACTGTTGTACCCCCATCAGAACCCATCAGACTGAGTTTAGTACAACTGTTGTACCCCCATCAGACTGAGTTTAGCACAACTGTTGTACCCCCATCAGAACCAATCAGACTTGAGTTTAGTTAAACTGTTGTACCCCCATCAGAACCCATCAGACTGAGTTTAGTACAACTGTTGTACCCCCATCAGAACCCATCAGACTTGAGTTTAGTTAAACTGTTGTACCCCCATCAGAACCCATCAGACTGAGTTTAGTACAACTGTTGTACCCCCATCAGAACCCATCAGACTGAGTTTAGTACAACTGTTGTACCCCCATCAGAACCCATCAGACTGAGTTTAGTACAACTGTTGTACCCCCATCAGAACCCATCAGACTGAGTTTAGTACAACTGTTGTACCCCATCAGAACCCATCAGACTGAGTTTAGTACAACTGTTGTACCCCCATCAGAACCCATCAGACTGAGTTTAGTACAACTGTTGTACCCCCATCAGAACCCATCAGACTGAGTTTAGTACAACTGTTGTACCCCCATCAGAACCCATCAGACTGAGTTTAGTTCAACTGTTGTACCCCCATCAGAACCCATCAGACTGAGTTTAGCACAACTGTTGTACCCCCATCAGAACCCATCAGACTGAGTTTAGTAAAACTGTTGTACCCCCATCAGACTGAGTTTAGCACAAACCCCCATCAGGCTGAGTTTAGTTCAACTGTTGTACCCCCATCAGAACTCATCAGACTGAGTTTAGTACAACTGTTGTACCCCCATCAGACTGAGTTTAGCACAACTGTTGTACCCCCATCAGGCTGAGTTTAGTTCAACTGTTGTACCCCCATCAGAACCCATCAGACTGAGTTTAGTACAACTGTTGTACCCCTATCAGAACCCATCAGACTGAGTTTAGTACAACTGTTGTACCCCCATCAGAACCCATCAGACTGAGTTTAGACTGTTGTACCCCATCAGACTGAGTTTAGCACAACTGTTGTACCCCATCAGGCTGAGTTTAGTTCAACTGTTGTACCCCCATCAGAACCCATCAGACTGAGTTTAGTACAACTGTTGTACCCCCATCAGAACCCATCAGACTGAGTTTAGTACAACTGTTGTACCCCCATCAGAACCCATCAGACTGAGTTTAGTACAACTGTTGTACCCCCATCAGAACCCATCAGACTGAGTTTAGTACAACTGTTGTACCCCCATCAGAACCCATCAGACTGAGTTTAGTTCAACTGTTGTACCCCCATCAGAACCCATCAGACTGAGTTTAGCACAACTGTTGTACCCCCATCAGAACCCATCAGACTGAGTTTAGTAAAACTGTTGTACCCCCATCAGACTGAGTTTAGCACAACTGTTGTACCCCCATCAGGCTGAGTTTAGTTCAACTGTTGTACCCCCATCAGAACTCATCAGACTGAGTTTAGTACAACTGTTGTACCCCCATCAGACTGAGTTTAGCACAACTGTTGTACCCCCATCAGGCTGAGTTTAGTTCAACTGTTGTACCCCCATCAGAACCCATCAGACTGAGTTTAGTACAACTGTTGTACCCCCATCAGAACCCATCAGACTGAGTTTAGTACAACTGTTGTACCCCCATCAGACTGAGTTTAGTTCAACTGTTGTACCCCCATCAGAACCCATCAGACTGAGTTTAGTTCAACTGTTGTACCCCCATCAGAACCCATCAGACTGAGTTTAGTACAACTGTTGTACCCCATCAGAACCCATCAGACTGAGTTTAGTACAACTGTTGTACCCCCATCAGACTGAGTTTAGCACAACTGTTGTACCCCCATCAGAACCCATCAGACTTGAGTTTAGTTAAACTGTTGTACCCCCATCAGAACCCATCAGACTGAGTTTAGTACAACTGTTGTACCCCCATCAGAACCCATCAGACTGAGTTTAGTACAACTGTTGTACCCCCATCAGAACCCATCAGACTGAGTTTAGTACAACTGTTGTACCCCATCAGAACCCATCAGACTGAGTTTAGTACAACTGTTGTACCCCCATCAGAACCCATCAGACTGAGTTTAGTACAACTGTTGTACCCCCATCAGAACCCATCAGACTGAGTTTAGTACAACTGTTGTACCCCCATCAGAACCCATCAGACTGAGTTTAGTACAACTGTTGTACCCCCATCAGAACCCATCAGACTGAGTTTAGTACAACTGTTGTACCCCCATCAGAACCCATCAGACTGAGTTTAGTTCAACTGTTGTACCCCCATCAGAACCCATCAGACTGAGTTTAGCACAACTGTTGTACCCCCATCAGAACCCATCAGACTGAGTTTAGTAAAACTGTTGTACCCCCATCAGACTGAGTTTAGCACAACTGTTGTACCCCATCAGGCTGAGTTTAGTTCAACTGTTGTACCCCCATCAGAACTCATCAGACTGAGTTTAGTACAACTGTTGTACCCCCATCAGACTGAGTTTAGCACAACTGTTGTACCCCCATCAGGCTGAGTTTAGTTCAACTGTTGTACCCCCATCAGAACCCATCAGACTGAGTTTAGTACAACTGTTGTACCCCTATCAGAACCCATCAGACTGAGTTTAGTACAACTGTTGTACCCCCATCAGAACCCATCAGACTGAGTTTAGTACAACTGTTGTACCCCCATCAGACTGAGTTTAGCACAACTGTTGTACCCCCATCAGGCTGAGTTTAGTTCAACTGTTGTACCCCCATCAGAACCCATCAGACTGAGTTTAGTACAACTGTTGTACCCCCATCAGAACCCATCAGACTGAGTTTAGTACAACTGTTGTACCCCCATCAGAACCCATCAGACTGAGTTTAGTACAACTGTTGTACCCCCATCAGAACCCATCAGACTGAGTTTAGTACAACTGTTGTACCCCCATCAGAACCCATCAGACTGAGTTTAGTACAACTGTTGTACCCCCATCAGAACCCATCAGACTGAGTTTAGCACAACTGTTGTACCCCCATCAGAACCCATCAGACTGAGTTTAGTAAAACTGTTGTACCCCCATCAGACTGAGTTTAGCACAACTGTTGTACCCCCATCAGGCTGAGTTTAGTTCAACTGTTGTACCCCCATCAGAACTCATCAGACTGAGTTTAGTACAACTGTTGTACCCCCATCAGACTGAGTTTAGCACAACTGTTGTACCCCCATCAGGCTGAGTTTAGTTCAACTGTTGTACCCCCATCAGAACCCATCAGACTGAGTTTAGTACAACTGTTGTACCCCCATCAGAACCCATCAGACTGAGTTTAGTACAACTGTTGTACCCCCATCAGACTGAGTTTAGTTCAACTGTTGTACCCCCATCAGAACCCATCAGACTGAGTTTAGTTCAACTGTTGTACCCCCATCAGAACCCATCAGACTGAGTTTAGTACAACTGTTGTACCCCCATCAGAACCCATCAGACTGAGTTTAGTACAACTGTTGTACCCCCATCAGACTGAGTTTAGCACAACTGTTGTACCCCCATCAGAACCCATCAGACTTGAGTTTAGTTAAACTGTTGTACCCCCATCAGAACCCATCAGACTGAGTTTAGTACAACTGTTGTACCCCCATCAGAACCCATCAGACTGAGTTTAGTACAACTGTTGTACCCCCATCAGAACCCATCAGACTGAGTTTAGTACAACTGTTGTACCCCCATCAGAACCCATCAGACTGAGTTTAGTACAACTGTTGTACCCCCATCAGAACCCATCAGACTGAGTTTAGTACAACTGTTGTACCCCCATCAGAACCCATCAGACTGAGTTTAGTACAACTGTTGTACCCCCATCAGAACCCATCAGACTGAGTTTAGTACAACTGTTGTACCCCCATCAGAACCCATCAGACTGAGTTTAGTTCAACTGTTGTACCCCCATCAGAACCCATCAGACTGAGTTTAGCACAACTGTTGTACCCCCATCAGAACCCATCAGACTGAGTTTAGTAAAACTGTTGTACCCCCATCAGACTGAGTTTAGCACAACTGTTGTACCCCCATCAGGCTGAGTTTAGTTCAACTGTTGTACCCCCATCAGAACTCATCAGACTGAGTTTAGTACAACTGTTGTACCCCCATCAGACTGAGTTTAGCACAACTGTTGTACCCCCATCAGGCTGAGTTTAGTTCAACTGTTGTACCCCCATCAGAACCCATCAGACTGAGTTTAGTACAACTGTTGTACCCCTATCAGAACCCATCAGACTGAGTTTAGTACAACTGTTGTACCCCCATCAGAACCCATCAGACTGAGTTTAGTACAACTGTTGTACCCCCATCAGACTGAGTTTAGCACAACTGTTGTACCCCCATCAGGCTGAGTTTAGTTCAACTGTTGTACCCCCATCAGAACCCACCAGACTGAGTTTAGTACAACTGTTGCACCCCCATCAGAACCCATCAGACTGAGTTTAGTACAACTGTTGTACCCCCATCAGAACCCATCAGACTGAGTTTAGTCCAACTGTTGTACCCCCATCAGAACCCATCAGACTGAGTTTAGTCCAACTGTTGTACCCCCATCAGAACCCATCAGACTGAGTTTAGTATAACTGTTGTACCCCCATCAGAACCCATCAGACTGAGTTTAGTACAACTGTTGTACCCCCATCAGAACCCATCAGACTGAGTTTAGTTAAACTGTTGTACCCCCATCAGAACCCATTAGACTGAGTTTAGTACAACTGTTGTACCCCCATCAGACTGAGTTTAGTTCAACTGTTGTACCCCCATCAGAACCCATCAGACTGAGTTTAGTTCAACTGTTGTACCCCCATCAGAACCCATCAGACTGAGTTTAGTACAACTGTTGTACCCCCATCAGAACCCATCAGACTGAGTTTAGTACAACTGTTGTACCCCCATCAGACTGAGTTTAGCACAACTGTTGTACCCCCATCAGAACCCATCAGACTTGAGTTTAGTTAAACTGTTGTACCCCCATCAGAACCCATCAGACTGAGTTTAGTACAACTGTTGTACCCCCATCAGAACCCATCAGACTGAATTTAGTACAACTGTTGTACCCCCATCAGAACCCATCAGACTGAGTTTAGTACAACTGTTGTACCCCCATCAGAACCCATCAGACTGAGTTTAGTACAACTGTTGTACCCCCATCAGAACCCATCAGACTGAGTTTAGTTCAACTGTTGTACCCCCATCAGAACCCATCAGACTGAGTTTAGTTCAACTGTTGTACCCCATCAGAACCCATCAGACTGAGTTTAGTTCAACTGTTGTACCCCCATCAGAACCCATCAGACTGAGTTTAGTACAACTGTTGTACCCCCATCAGAACCCATCAGACTGAGTTTAGTTCAACTGTTGTACTCCCATCAGAACCCATCAGACTGAGTTTAGTACAACTGTTGTACCCCCATCAGAACCCATCAGACTGAGTTTAGTTCAACTGTTGTACCCCCATCAGAACCCATCAGACTGAGTTTAGTACAACTGTTGTACCCCCATCAGAACCCATCAGACTGAGTTTAGTTCAACTGTTGTACCCCCATCAGAACCCATCAGACTGAGTTTAGTACAACTGTTGTACCCCCATCAGGCTGAGTTTAGTTCAACTGTTGTACCCCCATCAGAACCCATCAGACTGAGTTTAGTACAACTGTTGTACCCCCATCAGAACCCATCAGACTGAGTTTAGTACAACTGTTGTACCCCCATCAGAACCCATCAGACTGAGTTTAGCACAACTGTTGTACCCCCATCAGAACCCATCAGACTGAGTTTAGTACAACTGTTGTACCCCCATCAGAACCCATCAGACTGAGTTTAGTACAACTGTTGTACCCCCATCAGACTGAGTTTAGTTCAACTGTTGTACCCCATCAGAACCCATCAGACTGAGTTTAGTTCAACTGTTGTACCCCCATCAGAACCCATCAGACTGAGTTTAGTACAACTGTTGTACCCCATCAGAACCCATCAGACTGAGTTTAGTACAACTGTTGTACCCCCATCAGAACCCATCAGACTGAGTTTAGTACAACTGTTGTACCCCCATCAGAACCCATCAGACTGAGTTTAGTACAACTGTTGTACCCCCATCAGAACCCATCAGACTGAGTTTAGTACAACTGTTGTACCCCCATCAGAACCCATCAGACTGAGTTTAGTACAACTGTTGTACCCCCATCAGAACCCATCAGACTGAGTTTAGTTCAACTGTTGTACCCCCATCAGAACCCATCAGACTGAGTTTAGCACAACTGTTGTACCCCCATCAGAACCCATCAGACTGAGTTTAGTAAAACTGTTGTACCCCCATCAGACTGAGTTTAGCACAACTGTTGTACCCCCATCAGACTGAGTTTAGTTCAACTGTTGTACCCCATCAGAACTCATCAGACTGAGTTTAGTACAACTGTTGTACCCCCATCAGACTGAGTTTAGCACAACTGTTGTACCCCCATCAGGCTGAGTTTAGTTCAACTGTTGTACCCCCATCAGAACCCATCAGACTGAGTTTAGTACAACTGTTGTACCCCCATCAGAACCCATCAGACTGAGTTTAGTACAACTGTTGTACCCCCATCAGACTGAGTTTAGTTCAACTGTTGTACCCCCATCAGAACCCATCAGACTGAGTTTAGTTCAACTGTTGTACCCCCATCAGAACCCATCAGACTGAGTTTAGTACAACTGTTGTACCCCCATCAGAACCCATCAGACTGAGTTTAGTACAACTGTTGTACCCCCATCAGACTGAGTTTAGCACAACTGTTGTACCCCCATCAGAACCCATCAGACTTGAGTTTAGTTAAACTGTTGTACCCCCATCAGAACCCATCAGACTGAGTTTAGTACAACTGTTGTACCCCCATCAGAACCCATCAGACTGAGTTTAGTACAACTGTTGTACCCCCATCAGAACCCATCAGACTGAGTTTAGTACAACTGTTGTACCCCCATCAGAACCCATCAGACTGAGTTTAGTACAACTGTTGTACCCCCATCAGAACCCATCAGACTGAGTTTAGTACAACTGTTGTACCCCCATCAGAACCCATCAGACTGAGTTTAGTACAACTGTTGTACCCCATCAGAACCCATCAGACTGAGTTTAGTACAACTGTTGTACCCCCATCAGAACCCATCAGACTGAGTTTAGTTCAACTGTTGTACCCCCATCAGAACCCATCAGACTGAGTTTAGCACAACTGTTGTACCCCCATCAGAACCCATCAGACTGAGTTTAGTAAAACTGTTGTACCCCCATCAGACTGAGTTTAGCACAACTGTTGTACCCCCATCAGGCTGAGTTTAGTTCAACTGTTGTACCCCCATCAGAACTCATCAGACTGAGTTTAGTACAACTGTTGTACCCCATCAGACTGAGTTTAGCACAACTGTTGTACCCCATCAGGCTGAGTTTAGTTCAACTGTTGTACCCCCATCAGAACCCATCAGACTGAGTTTAGTACAACTGTTGTACCCCTATCAGAACCCATCAGACTGAGTTTAGTACAACTGTTGTACCCCCATCAGAACCCATCAGACTGAGTTTAGTACAACTGTTGTACCCCCATCAGACTGAGTTTAGCACAACTGTTGTACCCCCATCAGGCTGAGTTTAGTTCAACTGTTGTACCCCATCAGAACCCACCAGACTGAGTTTAGTACAACTGTTGTACCCCCATCAGAACCCATCAGACTGAGTTTAGTACAACTGTTGTACCCCCATCAGAACCCATCAGACTGAGTTTAGTCCAACTGTTGTACCCCCATCAGAACCCATCAGACTGAGTTTAGTCCAACTGTTGTACCCCCATCAGAACCCATCAGACTGAGTTTAGTACAACTGTTGTACCCCCATCAGAACCCATCAGACTGAGTTTAGTACAACTGTTGTACCCCCATCAGAACCCATCAGACTGAGTTTAGTACAACTGTTGTACCCCCATCAGACTGAGTTTAGTTCAACTGTTGTACCCCCATCAGAACCCATCAGACTGAGTTTAGTTAAACTGTTGTACCCCCATCAGAACCCATCAGACTGAGTTTAGTACAACTGTTGTACCCCCATCAGAACCCATCAGACTGAGTTTAGTCCAACTGTTGTACCCCCATCAGAACCCATCAGACTGAGTTTAGTCCAACTGTTGTACCCCCATCAGAACCCATCAGACTGAGTTTAGTATAACTGTTGTACCCCCATCAGAACCCATCAGACTGAGTTTAGTACAACTGTTGTACCCCCATCAGAACCCATCAGACTGAGTTTAGTTACAACTGTTGTACCCCCATCAGAACCCATTAGACTGAGTTTAGTACAACTGTTGTACCCCCCCCCATCAGACTGAGTTTAGTTCAACTGTTGTACCCCCATCAGAACCCATCAGACTGAGTTTAGTACAACTGTTGTACCCCCATCAGAACCCATCAGACTGAGTTTAGTACAACTGTTGTACCCCCATCAGACTGAGTTTAGCACAACTGTTGTACCCCCATCAGAACCCATCAGACTTGAGTTTAGTTAAATTGTTGTACCCCCATCAGAACCCATCAGACTGAGTTTAGTACAACTGTTGTACCCCATCAGAACCCATCAGACTGAGTTTAGTACAACTGTTGTACCCCCATCAGAACCCATCAGACTGAGTTTAGTACAACTGTTGTACCCCCATCAGAACCCATCAGACTGAGTTTAGTACAACTGTTGTACCCCCATCAGAACCCATCAGACTGAGTTTAGTACAACTGTTGTACCCCCATCAGAACCCATCAGACTGAGTTTAGTACAACTGTTGTACCCCCATCAGAACCCATCAGACTGAGTTTAGTCCAACTGTTGTACCCCCATTGTACCCCCATCAGAACCCATCAGACGGAGTTTAGTACAACTGTTGTACCCCCATCAGAACCCATCAGACGGAGTTTAGTACAACTGTTGTATCCCCATCAGAACCCATCAGACTGAGTTTAGTACAACTGTTGTACCCCCATCAGAACCCATCAGACTGAGTTTAGTACAACTGTTGTACCCCCCATCAGAACCCATCAGACTGAGTTTAGTACAACTGTTGTACCCCCATCAGACTGAGTTTAGTTCAACTGTTGTACCCCCATCAGACTGAGTTTAGTTAAACTGTTGTACCCCCATCAGAACCCATCAGACTGAGTTTAGTTCAACTGTTGTACCCCCATCAGAACCCATCAGACTGAGTTTAGTTCAACTGTTGTACCCCCATCAGAACCCATCAGACTGACTTTAGGATATGCAGATATGCAGATATGTTAGTGAGAGGAAGCCCAGTGGCCAGCAGTGGGAGAAGATGGAATGAGATGGATCTGGGCCGACATTCTGATCATTTACTCAACAATGAAACATTTGATCTGAATGTAGTTATATTCCCAAAAATATAATCTGTTATGAACAGAGTTGACTATGTTTTGTAGACTTTACCCTTTGCCTGTTTCAAAAAATGACGTTGTTTAGAAGCGCAAAGGTGAATTGGGTTATTGTGCACGCTCACTTCACAGAGTAGGTGTTCAAATGGAAATATGCAAATCCATGCTAGAACGCACCAATAGGATCTCACTAGCTCGTGCTTGGCTCTGCCCACCTGCTTGCTTGTTCTACCCACCACTATGGCTCATTTGTTCCCATTTGAAATGACAGGCTGTGGTCTATCGTTGGTACAGCGCTCCGGACAGCTCCGGACCAAGTCAAGCACTGCATGTTTATATTCATTCTTACCCAAACAGGGTGCTCCTTAAGATAGTGGTTACTGTGACACTGGCTGACTGACAGGAGTGAGGCAGCAGATTTAGCCACAGAGCGCCAGCCAGCCAGCCAGCCGGACAGCAATCAGACACTGAGGCAATAAGACATTCTTCTCTGTTGGGTGACAGTTTAGACAACGTTTGAAGAGAGTGTTTGTGAACTTCTATAACACAGGGTGATCTTGCAAGCTAGCCACCTATAGCTAGCAAGTTAGCAAACCAATGTATAGCTGGAGCCCTGAGCTGGAGAAAACAGTTAGATAGTTAACTTCTAGTTAAGATATTTAGCAGGCAAACATTAGTAATGAATCACCTCTCTCGTGCTGCTCAACAGTGAATTGTCACGGTCGCTCTGTGTGCCATTTGTAAACATACAATAGAAATGTTTTTAAATTGGCGGTATTGAAAAGCATACCGTCGGTACTTTAAAATAACCCGATACACGGTACACCGTCCAAGACTACTTGACATTGCCTGAAAATAGTATGTTTATGTCACTACTGTTGTAATTCCTATTTGTTGTAGGCTAATTATACCTGATCACATCTTTAAAACCAGTGTATCATTCTGAAGGTTGGAATATGGATAGGCAAAAACCCATTTTACAGTCTTTGAATTTTAATTCCCTGAGGTAAAGAACTTCAAAAAGGCAGAAACTCCAATTGGAGGAGAATACATCTCAATAGTTCCTCAACTGAGCCTCTACCACAGGACTGAAATCCTATGGAAACTGAGCCTCTACTGGATACCACAGGACTGAAATCCTATGGAAACTGAGCCTCTACTGGATACCACAGGACTGAAATCCTATGGAAACTGAGCCTCTACTGGATACCACAGGACTGAAATCCTATGGAAACTGAGCCTCTACTGGATACCACAGGACTGAAATCCTATGGAAACTGAGCCTCTACTGGATACCACAGGACTGAAATCCTATGGAAACTGAGCCTCTACTGGATACCACAGGACTGAAATCCTATGGAAACTGAGCCTCTACTGGATACCACAGGACTGAAATCCTATGGAAACTGAGCCTCTACTGGATACCACAGGACTGAAATCCTATGGAAACTGAGCCTCTACTGGATACCACAGGACTGTCACATTCTGACCATAGTTCTTTTGTGTTTTCTTTGTTTTAGTGTTGGTCAGGACGTGAGCATTCTATGTTTTATGTTTCTATGTTGGGTTTGTTGTTTGGCCTGATATGGTTCTCAATCAGAGGCAGATGTTTGTCATTGTCTCTGATTGGGAACCATATTTAGGTAGCCTGTTTTGTGTTGGGTTTTGTGGGTGGTTGTCTTCTGTTTTTGTGTCTATGCACCAGATAGGACTGTTTCGGTTTCTCACATTGGTTGTTTTGGTATTTTGTAGTGTTCACGTTTATGGTCTTTATTAAACATGTTGAACACTAACCACGCTGCGCTTTGGTCTGATCCTTCGTCCACAGAAGAAAACCGTTACAGAAACAATGTTTTGCTTTTTGGAATTCACTACCTCTCTCTTATTGGAAGGATAAATGTCATCAAAATGAATGTTGCCCAAATGTTTATATTTATTTTCAATGTTTACCCATTTTTATTCCAAAATCTTTTTTTAATTCACTGGATCAAACATTCATGTATTTTATTTTGGGATGGAAAGGTACCACGGATTGGTTGAAAGTCCCAGTGTCCCTAGGCAAAAGGTGTGTCAACCCAATTGTTCCGTTTTCCATTTAGCCTCCGAGGCTTTTCTCTATCAATCAATCAGAACATTTTATTTCCTCCAACTTTGAATGATGGGGCTTTTGCCATCTGGCACTGACTCGGCCTCTCCTCGCTAGCCCAATTATTCTTTGACACATTTGCCTCTTTTGCTCAGCTACAGGAAAAGTTCAACCTCCCCCAATCCCACTTTTTCTCCAGACTAGGAACTCTGTCAGAGCTAACACACCTGAATTTCCCCATAGGCCTGCGAATACAGCTATAGAGAGCATTTTTGAGCTGAACAAGCTTCCTAGGGGCGCAATTTCAGATGTATATGCAATCATTCATGACCTACAGAACCCTTCTTTGGTGCCTTTAAAGACTTGATGGGAAAAGGATTTGGGGGAGGAACTTGTGGAAGATGCCTGGGAATCTAATAGACGTGGGAACCCCAAACTATTTTATGAGGCTTGGGCTCCATTCCGGTCTTACTTTAAACAGTCCATCCTCTGACGGCATTCATATTAAAACAAAAATAAGTCTGTATTTGACCCCCCTATGACTTAAAGGCTGGACGAGCATTTCTTTTTTTGGGGGGGGAATTAAGGTGATGATGATGTGCTTATTGATTGACCTGCGGATGCCTTGTTCATCTTGCCCGGTCAGAGACTTGTTTTGCCCTGGTTTTTAGTTTTTTTTTAAACATTTTGTTCACGCTTACATGAAATTATTATTCATTTTTGTCTTTTAAAGCATTGTAAACCTTATTTTTGGTCCAATGGATGGTCGGTCTGTGGCCATGACTGTCTGTGAGTGGTTGCATTTCTCCACCCTTATCCCTTGACTGTTCACAGGAACAATTGTGAGGTGTTTGCTCTGTCCCTGTACTACAGATTGCTCTTTAACCTTTGTAGCCTTCTACCTGGTGTGTTTAACTTGTCTAAAGTACAGTATCTTTAAAAGGTTAAAAAAATATATATTTTTTTCTAGTTGAGTATATTATTAATATTGTTTTGTGTTGTCTTAAAACTGAATAAACAGTAAAAAAAAAAGAGAGAGAAAAGTAGTGCACTAAATAGGTAATAGGGTGCCATTTGGGACACATCCCTACTCTATAATAAAGGAGTGTGGTGCGGTCCGATGGGGAAGGGAATACTAATGAAGAGTCTCTAAACAGACACACCGCATTCATTACATTGATTCCCTGGGCATTGGAAAATCCAGGGTGCGATGAATCAAGTGTAGACTAATAGTTTGTATTTGGCCTCGGACTACAATGGATATTTTTGTTACGAGAAGGATGGTTTAAAAGCGGTTTGTCAATGGCCTAAGATCTGCAAGGCATTTAAAGGCCTACGTGATTGAAGCTAGTTGTCACGTCCTGACCTTAGTCCCTTTTTATGTCTCTCTTTTAGGTTGGTCAGGGCGTGAGTTGGGGTGGGCATTCTATGTTTTTGTTCTGTTTTGTATTTCTGCTTTTGGCCTGGTATGGTTCCCAATCAGAGGCAGCTGTCAATCGGGGTCTCCGATTGAGAACCATACTTAGGTAGCCTGTGTTCCCACTATGATTTGTGGGTAGTTGTTTTTTCCGTCTTTGCGTTTCTGCACCAGACAGAAATGTTTCGTTTGTTTCCACTTTGTTGGTTTTTGTTCTAGTGTTCAGTTTCTTCATTAAATGTACCATGAACATGTACCACGCTGCACCTTGGTCTACTCCTTTTTCCACCAACGACAATCGTTACACTAGTTAGTGGTGCAGACCTGAGCAAAACAATGATGGTTACACAAATGGAATAGCAGGATGGACACTTGACTAGGAGGCTGTATAGAACTGAAGAAAGCAATGTTGGTTACATTGAGTGTGGAATAAGGCTGGATACTACAACTAATGGGTTCTGACAAGTCTGCTTTAGCTGGAGGTGAATCAGAGACAGTGAGCTGGCTAGTTCCTGCTCTGCAGCTGGGGGGTCTCGCTCACTCTCACAATACAGATTAATAGGAACATCCATCATTACCATCCTCATAGTTTGTTGTTGTGTGGGCCAACAGTTAAGCAGCGAGTGAAATTACAACTCCATTCTCCTGGCTTTTTGGAGGATATTATTTGGCAACCCACATTTCCCATGAAATCAGGATAAATCCCCAATAGGCTCTGGTTATAAAGCAGGAATATGGGAGTGCAGTGGTAGCAATATGCAGCCATAAACCTTTAAAATGACAGCCCACTATACAACAGCCGATTTTATCCAATTGAGATCTGACAAAGGAGTTACTATAGCTTCAGCCCTCAGGCAAATGGCATGCAGAAGGCAGCATGGATGGCTAGAATAACGATGGATGGATAGAGTGGTTAGTGGTTGAGATACCATGGTGCTCTGGCTCCCCAGTCTCCCAATTACTGTCATACTGGAGTGAAATATGACCCGTGTTGCTAAAGCCACCACACATTGTTGCAGTGTGGGGTGTGCTGAGAGAGCGACCTCTTTGTGCCAGATTACCTGCAGTATATGGAACCTCCTGCCACACCCATAACAACAATGCTAACGGTCTAACTATTTAATTGTTGTCCTCATTCATTTATTTCTGTATTGTCCTGTTCATTGTTATTACTCATTGAGTATTAATATTTTCCTATTATTATTATCATCTATCTGCGTCATCATTGATTTAATAGCCACAGACAGAAAGACACAGAGAGAGCAGAGAGAGAGAGAGAGGAGAGTTGAGAGAGAGAGGAGAGCAGAGAGAGAGAGAGGGAGAGCAGAGAGAGAGAGAGAGAGAGAGAGAGCAGAGAGCAGAGAGAGAGAGCGGAGAGCAGAGAGAGAGAGGAGAGCAGAGGAGAGCAGAGAGAGAGAGAGAGAGGAGAGAGAGAGGAGAGCAGAGAGAGAGAGAGGGAGGAGAGCAGAGAGAGAGGAGAGCAGAGAGAGAGAGAGGAGAGCAGAGAGAGAGAGAGGAGAGCAGAGAGAGAGAGGAGAGCAGAGAGAGAGAGAGGAGAGGAGAGAGAGAGAGGAGAGAGAGAGAAGAGAGAGAGAAGAAGAGAGAGAAGAGAGAGAAGAGAGAGAAGAGAGAGAAGAGAGAGAAGAGAGAGAGAAGAGAGAGAAGAGAGAGAGAGAGAGAGAGAGAGAGGAGAGAGAGAGAGAGGAGAGCAGAGAGAGAGAGAGAGAGAGCAGAGAGAGAGAGAGGAGAGCAGAGAGAGAGAGAGAGAGAGGAGAGAGAGAGAGAGAAGAGAGAGAGAGAGAGAGAGAGAGAAGAGAGAGAGAGAAGAGAGAGAAGAGAGAGAGAGAAGAAGAGAGAGAAGAGAGAAGAGAGAAGAGAGAAGAGAGAGAGAGAGAGAGAGAGAGAGAGGAGAGCAGAGCAGAGAGAGAGGAGAGCAGAGTAGAACCAAGCTCCTAGCTTCCTGCTGTTAACGTTTGGCTTATACCCCCTGGACATGTGGAAGGGCATATTGAAGGACATACGGCCCGGCCCATATTCATATACCCCGTTACTCCTCAACTCAGCATTTTTCATGTTCGCTTATCTGGGTCGAACCAAGGTGCTCTTGTTTCACAAAGGCAGATATAGATGGGAAGTGGCACTGACAGTCTGGAATCATGCAAGCTACAATGACTAATACATCCAGTTAAAAATAACCCCAGGGGTTTTCATTTCCAAACACGACATCCTTTAACTGCAGTCTGCGGTAGCTAATAACGCACTTCTGGATTTTAAACTATTTTAATGCTCAGCACTCTAAGGTGAAGAGTCTGGCCTGTTCCATATTAAATCTAGAAAGACCCACTTTGTGGGTGACTGTTGTTGATGTGTGCAGAGGGTCCCTGGTTCGCGCCCGGGTATGGGCGAGGGGACCGTCTAAAGTTATACTGTTACACTTTGAGGACCTTCCACCTCCGGAAGCCGGGCTGCGTTCACAAGACTATCAATCTACCCAGATGTTCTGTAGTGATAGTCATTGATGTGTGACTATGAAAACTCAACTCCCCCTTCCATTCTGGCTGACAGTGGGGAAATTGTACACTGAGTATACCCTCGTATTAGGAACACCTTCCTAAAATTGAGTTACACCACCCCACCATTTGTCCTCAGAACAGCCTGAATTCGTCGGGGCATTGACTCTACAAGGTGTCGAAAACGTTCCACAGGGATGCTGGTCCATGACTCCAATGCTTTCTTCCCACAGTTGTGTAAAGTTGGCTGGATCTCCTTTGGGAGATGAAAAACCCAGCAGCGTTGCGGTTCTTGACACCTACTATCATACCCCGTTCAAAGGCACTTAAATATTTTGCCCTGCCCATTCACTCACTGAATGGCAGACATTCTCAATTGTCTCAAGGCTTTAAAAAAATCCTTATTTAGCCGGTCTCCTCCCCTTCGTCAACACTGGTTGAAGTGGATTTAACAAGCGACATCAATAAGGGATCATATCTTTCAGCTGGATTCACCTGGTCAGTCTGTGTCATGGAATATTTTGTACACTTAGTTTATTCACCATATGTGATGATGTTGCACAAATGTAATTCCCCACAGAATGACCGAAGTGAAGTGCAGGGTCAGAGAGACAGAGATACAGCACAGCAGCAGTAGTAAGGTATGGGGACACGTCTACTGGGATCAAAGCACATTAAATGACCCCTCAGGCCCCGGGCCAAGACATCCTATCCTATTGGAAGGCTGGCTGCACCTTCCTTAACAACACTCTTGTGCTTTGCTGACTGGTGTCTGCCAGACAGCCATCATTCTAATGAAACAGTAAACAGTTCATTAAGGAGGCCAGACATCACACACACACACACACACACACACACACACACACACACACACACACACACACACACACACACACACACACACAGTTTATATTCATCTGACACACGGTGAGGTTTCACATAATTCACATTGCATTCTTCATTAACTTGGCAAAGAACCTCATTAGTGTCCTCATTAGCCCTTGGGGACTAGGTATTATT